>NC_086110.1:46175589-46475589 GCF_963921235.1 Mobula hypostoma
GAGCTGGACTTGGTTGTCAGGGGCTATTTGCGATACATGCAAATTGGGATGTATTTCAATTTGATACATTTTTAAAATTGGGAGCTTTAAATAGGTAGTGGGAGCTTATCCCCACTACACTCCCCTCCCTCCCTCCCAAGCTATGACCTTAAGGAACCAACTGACTGACTGTTCCACGTGTTGCATGAATTTGTACACACTGAGCTCTGGAAGCTGGTGGTGGAAAACACAGGAATAAACCATACCTGCCCTGACTGAGAGTTCCTTGTGTAACACATGTACATTCTGCAATGGATGTGTAGCTTCCCGTTCACTCCAGCAGCCCCTCAAGGTTGAGAATGACTTTCCTCCACTCCCGTTCTGTGGGGACCAAAGGTAGGTGGCTGAAGTGTCCTCACCTGGACAGGTGGGCAGGTGATGCGGCAGAGCAGGCGCACGGTTACGGGTCTCTCCAATGGAGAGCGTACTCCTTGTGTGAATGCTCTGTGCTTCTATTGGAGAGACCTAAGACTCCTAGTCCTGACGAAGGGTCTCGGCCCGAAACCTCGACTGCGCCTCTTCCTATAGATGCTGCCTGGCCTGCTGCGTTCACCAGCAACTTTGATGTGTGTTACTCCTAGTGATTCCCTCCTTTGAGTGCTCACAGGCTAATGATTCCCACAAGTTGGGGAAGATGTTACAATGTTACAATTTTTTTCCAAACACCTTTGAAAACATTCTTCAAGCACTTTCTCTGCCTCATGGAGATCTCCTGTAAAGATAGTCCTCAGAGCAGAGTGCTTGCACCAGTGGGTGGGTGTCTGGCACCCGGACAATATGGCCCTCCTTCAGCTCGGTTAGGCACCATCGCAGGAGATGTTGGTCTGTTGGAGGACGACATTGGTTTTTTGCAGAGGCAGCAGTGCTGCTACCTTTTTAATGCTTTGAGCTGCCTACTCCATGTCCCGGGAGCATGGAAATGAAGGTGGGATCTCTGCTGCTCCAGGCACCACGAGCTTGGTGCCAGGACTTAGAGCTTGATCTTCCCACCTGAGCCAGCGGTGCCGAATCTCTCCAGTGGTTGCCTGATTTGCTGAAAACTGGCTTCATTTGCTCAGGGGGCTCATCGTCGGGCTGCAGTGCCAAGTGCAGTGACAGTATTGTGCAGCAGAAACAAGTACCTTCCAAAAGCTGCTTCCTTCACTGGGCATTAAACACTGTCTTGCAGCTCAACCTCAAAGTACACACTTCCATGTTATCTGTAAATCAATGACTTCGGTTGGGGCAAACCTAATTCTGGACTAGAGGTGAAGAGGTTTGAACAGCCTCTCCTTGGTCCTGTGGATTAATTCCAGCGGGGAGCTTGTTGTAGGAGGGGTTACAGCAGTGTGCAAGACAAAATGGGTCCAGGATGATGATATTTATTTGATTGACCCAATCTACATTGAGTTAGGGTCTGTGGTATACTCACTGGTTAGGATCATGGCTTGCATGCCATTGTTAAAGCTACAGACTATCTAACAGGATTTTGATCTTGAAAAGACCATAAGATACAGAAGTAGAGTTAAGACACTTGGCCCATTGAGTCTACTCTGCCAATCCATCACGGCTGATCCATTTTAATAGGTTCAATACATTCTGAAATTCTTTTTCTTTGCAAACATCCACAAAAGTAAAAGAGTGCTTTAAAGAATGAATGACAGTTAAATGATAGAACCCCAAAGCCCCCCCAGCTCCTCCTTCCCGCCCGTAAGCAGCAGCAAAGTGACGACTCTCCCTCCCCCACCAGCAAAAAAAAAGCAGTGGTGCCCCCCCGAGCACTCAAGCGTGCAGCAAACATCAATAAAGACACTGACTTGCAGTATCCCAAAGACTACTCGTTCACCCAGTATTCGACATACCACAGGCTCTCTCTCTCTCTCTCCCTAATAAGGGAGAAAGAGATGTCTCCATTTCACAGTGAGAAGGGAGACATAACAAAGCAACTCACTGATTTATGGTGTTAAAAGTCTGTTGCATCACTTTTTCCGAGCTCTGTGCTCAAAGATCTCGGGTCTCTGGGCACACAGCCAGCAGCCAGCTCGCTGCTTACAATCTTCCATCTCACACGATGCATCAGTTTTCTGCGGTAGCACTGACCTCGAATCCACCTGTCTTCAGCCCCAATTTCCTGGCTTCTCCCCATATCCCTTCATGCCCTAACTAATCAAGAATCTATCAACTTCTGCCTTAAATATACCCAATGACGTGGCCTCCACAGCCTCCTGTGCCAACAAATTGCAGATTCATCCGTCTCTCTGGATACAGAAATTCCTCCTCATCTCCATTCTAAATGGACACCCCTCTATTCTGTGTTCTCTGGTCTCAGACTCTCCAACCATCAGAAACATCCTCTCCACATCCACTCTCTCGAGGCCTTTCACATTCGATGTTTCATTGAGGTTATCCCTTCTTCTTCTGAATTCCGGTGAGTAGAGGCCCAGAGCTATCAAACACACCTCATAAGACAGGCCTTTCATTCCCGGAATCATTTTCATGAACCTCCTTTGAACCTTCACCAAAGTCAGCACATCCTTTCTTAGATAAGGGGCACAAAACTGCTCACAGTACTCCAAGTGAGGCCTTGCCAGTGCTTTGTGAAGTCTCAACATTACATCCTTGCATTTAGTCCTCTTGAAATAAATGCTCACATTGTATTTGCCTTCCTCACCACCAATTCAACCTGCAAGTTAACCTTTAGCAAATCCTGCACAATCTAAAAAATAGTGTAAGCTTTTATGTCTTCTACCAAATGATTCTTCATAAGTCCTGTTGGACAGAGCGGTTAAGATGACAAGTAGGATCACAAGGCCAATATACTCTCTATCTTCTTAACTCTTGCTGCACTTCTATATTTGCTTTCAAGTACTGGTGTACAAGGACATCCAAGTCCCTTTGTACATCAGTATCAGTCTATCACTATTTAAATAACAGTCTGTCCTTCTGTCCCATCTACAGGTTGTGTCCTTTGCATTTATATACATCAGCCTACATCTGCCACATTTTGTTCATGTCCAATATACCTTCGACATTCCTTGTAGCCTTCTCACAAATTATAATCCCACTCAGTTTGATGTCAACAATATGCTTAAAAAACCATTGCATTTCATTCCCTCATTCAATTCATTGATATACATTTCAAATAGCTGAGGCCCAAGCACTCAAATATACTACGTCCTCTGGTTCTTTCCCTTTTCTTTTTCCACTAGTTATATCCTTATAACATCTAATAGTTTGGTCAGGCACAATGTTAACTCTGTTGAATCCTGCTAATATGTATATTTTTAAAGAGTCTTGTCACCTTGTCTTTATGATGGACTCCTGCCAGTTCCCTTCCACTGACGTTGGGCTAACCAGTCCATTGTTCCTCGTTTGTCTCCCCTTTTTTGGGGACTTACATTTACCACCTACAAATCTGCAGGAAATGTTCCACAGTGTATAGCACTTCAAAAGGTGACAAACAATGCCACCAGTTTCATGGTTATTCTTTTAGTGCATTGGGATGACGACTACAAGGCCCTGGGGATTTACCAGTTTACAGTGGTATTCATTTCTACAGTACTTTGTACCCCAAAGTATTATTAACTTCCTTGAATTCCACATTCTCATTATACTCTTTGTTTGCACATAATTTCTTTTATTGATAACAAAACCAAAGTCTTGTTTACTTACTCCAATACTTCCCTGTTCCCCATTGTATATTCTCCCATTTCTGAATGAAAGGGATCTACACTAGTCTTAACTAATACTTACATGCTTTTTTCAATACAGTAATATAAACATATATTTCTTAAAAATATAATCTCATCTTCTATCTTTCCCTTTCTTAATCAAAACACCCTGTTTTTCGCTGAATTCTGAACAGCTCCCAATTCCAATTCAGCTGTCAGATACGCTTTCGGTTTATTTGAAGTTGAGAAAGTCCATGCACAGTAGTCAAACTGCTCGTTGCATTTTCCTTGAATGTGCGACGAATGTACCTTTTGATGGCTGAAATCCATTTGAAATTCTGGAAGAAGCTCTTGGTCCAAAACAAGATGGTTGAGGAGTATACATGTGACGACTTTCCCTGAAGCAGTTTGCAGCGAGATCCCTCTGCAATGACCAGTCATCTCCTTTCTCGAAGACGCTTACTTTTATCACATCTCTGTAACCATCTGGCATGCTCTCCCCCTCGCAGAAGAAGGGGGTGAGGTTAATCTGTGCCAGACCTATGCCACTACCACCTCTACTTCAGCAGGGATTAGTTGGCTCCTGATACACACTTGTTTTTCAATGGTGTGATGGCTTTTTCAATCTCTTGCTGAGCTGGGCAGTGCTAGTATTGTAGCAGGTAGCTGTGGGATGGAGTCAAGGACACTCAGCTGAAGGTCTTGGTAGAGGAGTTATTCTCCATGCTCAACATCCAATTAAAAATTATTACATTTGCATTGTTACTAGAAAACCCTCTACTAACAGAGCATCTTTAAAATTAATAAAATGTTCCAAAGTACATCAAAGAAGCATTGCTTGAAACTACATAATAGGATAGAGATGGGACCAAAGCTTGACCAAAGAAATATGATTTTGTGGAGTGACTTAAAAAGAAAGAGCCAAAGAGAGAAAATACTGAGAATTAGTGAGTTGCCAGAATGACCAGCTGCTTATGCACAATTAATACCGCAAATTCCTAGGAATCCGATGCTTATAAGCATGGCTAATATTTCACTTCAGTTTAAAACACTTAAGTAGTTCGCAGTACAGACAAAGTAAATATTTGAGGTGTTGCATTGAGCAGTCTGATTCACACTGAGAATGTAATACCAGTACGGCTGCTCCATCTAGCTACAAATGCAGGTGATTTTCAAACATCTGTCCTCAACTAAATCTGGAGGAACTATTTCATCTGGTGAGAGTGTTCAAAATATATTTGAAGAATCTTTTAAAATTAGCATATCATTGAATAGTGCAGTTGGAAAGAGCTTCACAAAAAGCTTACAGTCAATAGCGAATCTTTTCCTTGTAAGGCGTGTTGGGACTGGGCCAAATGAAACATTTAAGTGTTTTCCATCATTAATCAAAAGGGTGAAAATGGTTGACTGAAATAAGATACTGACCGACTATGCTCTTATTAAAATAACACACACAAAGAGCTGCAGGAACTCAGCAGGCCAGGCAGCATCTGTGGAAAAGAGTAAATAGTTGCCGAGTCGGGCCAAGCCCCTTCATCAGGATTTCTTATTAAAGTGGTGGACAGACACCAGAGGTTAAATGGCTGCCTCTTGTTCAATGAACTATGACATGAAAGGCAAGCAAATTATAAACTAGGTGTGGGTTACAATAAACATTCTATTAAAAGTGACTCAGGCTTGAAAGTGCACCTTAAAGACCATAGTAATACAGCATTTTAGACACACTGTTGTCAGTTGTGAATTGACTTCCCTCTAAAGGATGACTCCATCCTGGTAACTCCACCCACTATGTCTTGCTTCAGTGAACAGCAGTTGAACAAAGCTCCTATAGGCCCCAAGGAACAAACACAGCGTAGCAAAAATAGTATTTCTGCAATTACAGATTTGACATCAGCTTTAGTTCTGAAATATCAACTAACTTCTACGGGAAGTTAGAAAACAAGATTACTTCACCAGGAGGAGCTTCATATCATGACCAGAGCCCAATAACTCCCTCAAGAATTAAGACTACCATCCGGGAAAGGGAAGTCCAGTGACCCAGATCATGAGACTTTCCATTCCCCTTGGCCACTGCTTTAATTCTAATTACCAAAAAAAACAACTTTCAAACAACACAACTGTGGATTTTAAACGTTGCTATAGGAACCCATATCTTGCTGCTGCGTTTAGCCAAGACTGATTCAATGGCAGTACAAGGACTTTAACATCCTTCTAAGTTACGCCTGACTTTTTAGTTGACTATTTAATTGTTATCATTTAATTAAATGTCCATTTTTTAATGATGTAAGTATACATCCAATAAATCAGAACTGCTTTTAAGGTCATTGAGGATGTATAATACCCTGCCATTACATTGTTAACAGAAGATAGTTTTGCCTTGCAACATCCTATGAAAACATGTCGCAAGGATTTATTGGGAAATGTCTTGAGGCGTGTAACCAAGAGATTCTGTTAACAGAAATCAATCTTATTCATTCTGTTACACAATTCAAGCCTCTGCCATTGACCTCACTATTTTTCTATGTCGTTTTATTTATTTTTAATAAATCAAAAGCTGCAGATGTTTATTTAATTTGAAGATAGGAACTATTTGTTTTTTTTTAAGATCTCTTACTGAGTAGACTGCAACTCCCACTCACACACAGGGCTTTAGCAAACAGCTAAAACAAATTCCCTTGCTTTTACTTGTAACAACCATGAGTGCTTGAAATCTTAGGCTGGCGATGGGACTAGTTGTGGACTGTATAGAACTATCCTTAAGGGATCCATGAAGTATATATCTACTCTGTCGAACTTGTAAAGTTATCAGTACAGTAACAAAACTGAATAACTATTAATGTCTGAGGTGAAGTGTTGAGCAGTGTTTGCTAATTTGTGGTTTCACATTGAGAATGTAACATTAGTATTACTGCTCCACCTTGCTAGAGATGCAGGTGTTGGTTTCAAAAACATACACCCAGCAGCCACTGTATTAGACAGGCCTGCTCATTAATGCAATTATCTAATCAGCCAATCACACGGCAGCAACTCAATGAATAAAAGCATGCTGGTAATATCGAGAGGTTTAGTTGTTGCCCAGACTAAACATCAGAATAGGGACGAAATGTGATCTAAATGACTTTGACTGTGTAATGATTGTTGGGTTTGAGTATCTCAGAAGCTGCTGATCTCCTGGGATTTTCACACACAGTAGTCTCTAGAATTTATGGGGAACGTTGGCAAAAACAAAAAAAAAACATCTAGTGAGCAGCCGCTCCGTGGGCAAAAATGCCTCGTTTATAGGAGGGGTCAGAGAAGAATGGCCAGAGTGGTTCAAGCTGACTGAAGGCGACAGTGACTCAAACAGCCATACGTTACAACAGTGGTGTGCAGAAAAGCATCTCTCAGTGCACAACTCGTCAAACCTTGAAGTTGATGGGCTACAGCAGCAAAGAAGATCACACTGGGTTTCAGTCCGGTACCTAATAAAGTGGCCATTGACTGCATACCTCAGCATTCCTGGCTAGAGCTGCTTACAGATAATCGCCTTCATTTTGGTTAATAGATTGTGAATTCAACTAGCAACTGTTTCAGAACCAAATAAATCAATCACTAGTTGATCACAGCGAGACCAGAATGAGAACTGAACCACTCGTTCATCTCATGAAAGATTAAAAAAATCTTACACCAATTTATCACACGTAATAACAGTTTCGCAAACTAACAGTGACTGACGTGCTCTGGAAATTGAGAAAGATCATGTATCGGGTTACAATTCCACAAGAATATTAAAATCGACTTACAAGGAGATAAATGAGACTGGCAATGCCCAGGTTTACGGTGCCAAGAACTGTGGGCAACATAAATCCTCCAGGCACGGCAAGGCTGCGGAGAATTAAGCAAACAGCACAATATGTTAGTCTGCCACCAAAGCACAACATAATCCAGACATCAACTGATTAAACACCTGAAAATTTTGTAATATGACAACACTCACTAACTTATCTGGCATTGATCACAGGTGAGAAAGTTAAACATACTGAGCATTATACAACCAAACAACATATTTTAAGCAATAATGATGAAAAACTAAAAACCCACTCATGTCTTTGTAGATAAGAAAATTACAAAAAACAAAACTGTTTGGATATCAAGTTACTAAAATCTATATTAAAACCAGTGTGCTCAGATCATGATTCTTGTATCAAGTATTTCTACGTTACATTGACTGTTCTATTTATTATAAACTACTATGATTGCACATTGCACATTTAGATGGAGACGGAATGTAAAGATTTTTACTCCTCATGTAGATGAAAGATGTAAGAAATAAAGCCAATTCAATTCAAGAAAGAAAATTCGAGAGACAGAAAGAGAGTTGAGGGATTTCTACCATGCATGAAGAATAGCACGGACGTAGTAATTCCGGGTCAAAGGTCCAAACAAGTTCACAACAGCTGCCAGAAAGCGCTGACCCCTAAATACAAAAAAAAGAAATAGGATTACAGTACCATCAGATAGAGTATGAAACTACATTTGGCTAAAGTACAAACCCTATTCATTCATAAATTATTTCAAATCCCACAGTTCTGTCATTATTTGCATCTTGCAAAATATTTTGATTTGAGTAATTACTTCTTCATACTTATCACTTTTAAATGTAGTCTAACTTCTCTATTTAAAGTTTACTTACGGTCTCTCCATGGTGGTGCCTTTGCTCCTTTTCCCTCGGGGATATTCCAGTAACATTACAAAAACTCCTGCAGCACTGAGCATCACCAGGTAAGGAAAAAAAATGCATAATCACAATGATTCAGCATGTGCAATCCTCGAATGGTCATAAACCTCTCCCCTAATGCCATGGCCTTTTAAACAAATTAAACAGCAAAGATTAGCTGTTCAACGCTGCAGATGAAATGCTGTCAGAAGCTTACTAAGTTCCTCTCTAAACTAACCATACTTTTAGTATGGTAGAAGCGTTTCCATCTCACACAAATCCAGATGAACTAGTGAGACGATTGTGGTAAGCAGACTACAGCCAGATAATCTACAACTGAAGATTTTGTAAAGTATCGATACAAGTTTGATGCAAGACAAGGTCTCCACTCGCTAGTGGAACACAACTTTTTATTTCAAGAAGGATGATTAACACTCCCAATCACTTCAGAAGAATGTGAAATATGATTTTCTCTTTATCTACAAATGTTGGCTGCTGGTATTTTAAAGTTACATTTCTGAAGACAAACGCTAGAATTTACCAGTACGGTACAGAACATAGAACATAGAAAACCTACAGCACAATACAGGCCCTTCGGCCCACAATACTGTGCTGAACATGTACTTACTTTAGAAATTACCCAGGGTTACCCATAGCCCTGTAATTTTCCAAGCTCCATGTACCTACCCAGGAGCCTCTTAAAAGATCCTTTTCCATTGCATCTAGACAGCAAATTGAAAATGAAAGGAATTTTGAGTATAGCTTGACGGCAAAAGCAGCTGATGATTGTTTTTAACTTTTAATATGTTCTGGAGCTGCAAAAGCGTATTATGATCTTACCCTGAAAGCGCTTCAAATATCTATTGATTTAAACATGAAACTTACACTTTAATTATGAAAACAATGCATTGTTGACCCCTTTGCCACCCCATATACACCCTTTGTGATGAATCAACTCTACCACATGATGCACTGTCCGCTCAATATATTGAAATCTAAACAATTTTACTTTATTGTACAGGTCATTTCCATCCTCACCTCTCCCCATTCCAGTGAAGCCTTGATCCTAAAACCTTGCAGATGTTTTTTACGCAATGCAGTAAGTTTAGAATTAGGTTGAACGAAGAGCTATGGACCAGCCAATAAGCACAGGACCTCTACTGGATCAATTAACAAAATTAAGACAACAGAGCTGACAAACACTGGTAATCCTGCAAACCCTTAGGGTAGGTTAGAGTACATTCTGGGAAGCGGATGGAGTAGTTATTCATAAAATCAGATCAGGAATTTCTCCAGAAATTCCCCCTGGATTTCCACATAAATCTTATTCCTATTTATGGCTTTATGAGTAGAACTGAGAATAAGAAAGGTATTAAGACTTTACATTATAAACCTCCCAAATGTCCGCAGGATTTAGAGGAGCAAATTTGTAGAAAGATCGAAACCTGTTGTAAGAAATATAAGGTTGTGATAGTAGGTGGTTTTAACTTTCCACATATTGACTGTGACTCCCATACTGTAAAAGGGCTGGATGGGAAAGAGTTTGTCATATGGGTTCAGGGAAGTTTTCTTACTCATACATACAGTAGAAGTCCCAACTAGAGAAAGTGTGACACCAGATCTTCGATTAGGGAATGAGACATGATAGGTGACAGAAGTTTGTGTAGGGAACACTTTACATCTATTGATCATAATGTCATTAGTTTCAAGGTAATTATGAAAAAGGATAGGCCTGGTCCTCAGGTTGAGATTCTAAAATCTGCAGATGCTGGAAATCTGAGCAACACACACAAAATCACTCTGAAAGATCAGAGTGGTAATCTATACATGAGGCCAAAAGAGATGGGGGAGATCTCATGATGTTGAAAGGCATTGATTGTGTGGATAGTCAGAGGCTTTTTCCCAGGGATGAAATGGCTAACACAAGAGGGCACAGTTTTAAGGTGGTTGGAAGTAGGTACAGAGGAGATAGCAGGGGTAAGTTTTTTACGTAGAGAGTGGTGAGTGCGTGGAATGGGCTGATGGCAATGGTGGTGGAGGCGGATACAATAGAGTCTTTTAAGAGACTCCTGGATAGGTACATGGAGCTTAGAAACATAGAGGATTATGGGTAACCCTAGGTCATTTCTAAAGTAAGCACATGTTCAGCACAGCATTGAGGGCTGAAGGGCCTGAATTGTGCTGTAGGTTTTCTATGTTTCTATCTTAAATCCGGGAGATGGACAGAGAGTCCATAGATGTGCGGCAATGCAGCAGTGAGGTTACAGACCCTCTAGTCTACAGATTACAGAGAGGGATTAATAAAGGATCTAATGTTTTCCCCGCATATACGACGCATAAATTTATCTTGGGTATCCAGTTGGGTCCAGGTATCAATTTTAATCTTCATTGAAGATGGCAGAATTTGTCATTGAAACATCAGTTAAAAATTGATACCTGTGCTCGGCAAGATGTCCGAGAAGAGAGAAGGAGTTGTTTAGTCTCTTGAGGCAAATTAGCATGGATAAATCTCCAGGGCCTGACAATGTGTTCCCTCAGACCCTGTGGGAGACAAGTGCAGAAACTGCAGGGGCCCTATTTAAAAAAACTTGGATAGGCACATTGATGGGGGGGTTATGGAGGGCTATGGTCCAGGTGCAGGTTGCTGGGACTAGGCAGATTACTGGTTCAGAACTGATTAGATGGGCTGAAGGGCCTGTTTCTGTGTTGTTGCAGATGAATATCACAGACTGTAGTGGAGGCCAAGTCCATGGGTACACTTAAGGTGGAAGTTGATTGTTTCCTGTTCGGTCAGGGCATCAAAGGATATGGTGAGAAAGGAGGTGTATGGGGTTCAGTGGGATCTGGGATCAGTCATGATGGAATGGTGGAGCAGATTCGATGGGCTGAATGGCCTAATTCTGCTCCTCTGTCTTATGGTTTTAATAGGAGAAGCTTCCTTGTCCAACATAACACCTCCTCCCTCTCCCAGTGTGATTCCCAACAACAGCATGGATGTAAAGGCTGATTTATACTTGTGTGTACTAGCTTACACCGTAGCCTACGCAAGTGGCTACGCCGTTGTGAGCATTTATACTTGTGCATTGGTGTGTCTGCGTCGCTCTGCAATTCACTGCCAAAACGCTAGTTGGCGGTAGGGTTTCTGCGCCACTGTGTTGAGTTTCTTCGTGTTGAAACTCAACACGAAGAAACTCAAACTTCAAACAATGGCGACTGAAACTGAAGGAGGGTGAAATTTCTGTGCTTGTCCGGCCACTGAGAGACATGGGTGAAGAAATGCATTTCAAATATTTTCGGATGTCGGCAGGTAGATTTGACGACTTAGTTCATAGTCTCCAACCATTTATTTCCCATCAGTGTATGCACAGTATACTCAGAGACTGACAATCACCATTCGAGTTTTAGCTTCAGGTGGAAGTCAACAAGCTGTAGCAGCTAGCTACAAACTGGCATCAAGCACAGGGTCCTCCATAATTTTGGAGGTCTGTAAAGCTTTATGGAAAGCATTGCAGCCAGAGTTCCTTCCCTGCCCTTCAGTCGCCCAATGGGAAGCTATTGCAGCGTAGGAGGAAATGCGATGCTACCAAGCGGACCAATCACAGTTGTTCAGTCTGTGTCACCGCAATGCGCAGTTACATTTTGGGAGAGGTGCACGTTAGGCTTCGGCGCAGGGTTCAGCGTAGGGTTTGCGGCTACGCCGTACCTACAGCGTACTTTTGACGCACAAGTATAAATCAGCCTTTAGGCTCCATATATCAGATGGGCATACTGAGTATTTGGAACAATATGTCCATCTTACTTCTCTTTAGTTTGACACACAATTACAATATATAGAACTGCTCAGACCAAACTCATAGTTCTAGAAACAGTGAATTGACTGGAAGGAATCCCTTCACCTGCAAACAGTTCTGGCACAGACATTTATTGACTGCTTGGCAACATTTCATTCTTTGCTGAGACAAAGTCTGCTTGACAAAAAGTGGAGGTTATCACTATTAACCGATTGCTAATGATTTCAGGCAATGACCTGAGATGAGGAAGAAGCAACACTATCACTTTAACCCTGAAATATGCAAAGCCAATGTCCTTACAATGAGGTAGTTGGCATGTTTAGTTAATTATATAGAATACATTGTGTGTTTGTGTTGTAGTGTTGTTAACGTACATTATTTGCATGGTCAACCTGGAGCATTCTAAGCTGGACACCCACAAAGCACACAGAGAAGGAACCCAAGCCAACCAATAAATGAGCCCACGTTTTGTTTTCCTTCTTCCTGCTTCATAGATGTTGACTCCGCACTTTCAGAAGTTTCTATCTTTATTTGAAAACACACCACCTTTTGATGCTCACTATGAGCCACTGAGACTGTAGCTTTACATTTAAGATATTTTGAAGTGGTCTAATGCTTGACAGAGCTGTACTAAGGATTAAGTGCACTGTCACTTCAAAGAAGAACAATGCTTTCCTTCCACGCCTGCTCTCTTCCCATGCCTTTCCCCAAAGTACCCTACCCTGATCAGACTTGCTCTACCAAAACATACTCTCACTTCTGCTTATCAAGCTTTGAATGCAGTTTGGCTGCCAAGTCTCACCTCATTGTTATGAACATAAAATTTCTGAATTTTACTGTGGAGACAAAGATGGTGCAAAAGCTCCAAGCGTTAATTGTCAGGGCATGACAGTTCGTAATCACCCAGAATCTCGACTGGTGCCTCAGCATTCGACTATTTCTTAGACATGGATGAAGAAATATAGTGGTGTATACCCAGCTGCCTATACATATCATTAAGCTAGGAGACACAGTAAATAATGTAGATAGAGCACGGTGTTACAGAAGGGAGATGACAAATTAACAGAGAGGAGTAAAGTATGGAGAATGGATCCCAATTGAAGTCTGACATCATCCACTTTGAAGTAAGTTGAAAAATTAGAGTTGTGGGGGAACAATAAGTTTACATAAACCAACAACAGCACAGAAAGAATTTATTAAATAGTTCTGACTGAATGTAGAATATTGCTGTTTATCTCAATGGGCTTGGGATATAACAACGTGAAAGTGATGGTACAGACCAAGCAAGCAATGCAACTGAAGTTGATGCTGTGTCTTCACCAACATGGAGGCACTGAGCTATGGCCATGCTGTGTCCTCACCAACATGGAGGCACTGAGCTATGTCCATGCTGTGTCCTCACCAACATGGAGGCACTGAGCTATGTCCATGCTGTGTCCTTACCAACATGGAGGCACTGAGCTGCGTCCATGCTGTGTCCTCACCAACATGGAGGCACTGAGCTGTGTCCATGCTGTGTCCTCACCAAGATGGAGGCACTGAGCTGTGTCCATGCTGTGTCCATGCTGTGTCCTCACCAACATGGAGGCACTGAGCTAATGCTCAGTTTACGCTCTATCCATTGTCACTGAACCTTGCTTGAGTTTTCCCCCCAGATCTGATTTCTATGCATTCCTGAGCTCTGCCTTCAGTTACTTCAGCATTAAATCCTGACATCTCTCCTTAAACTCTTCAGCTTTGCTTCAGAATGACTTCCTTAACGGAGGGGCTCTATAACCAAACTTCTGCCCACATTCCCTTAATATCTCTTTTGTGCAAAGTAATATGTTTGGTTTGCTGTTGCACCATGAAGGATTTGTCTATATTAAAAAGGTGCTGTATAAATGCCAGTAATTGTTTTAAGAACTCAAACTAATAATGGGTTTTATACACATCACAGGAACCCAATTGATAAATTTATTCTTTAGTCTTGCTTTAGATTTAATACAAACAAAGACTGTGGGCTTTGCTGGCATAGGGAAGCACTACTGTCCTCTATTAATTGCCAATGGGATAGTAATGTTGATCCACCTTCTTGAACACTGACTAGCAAAGATTTTTAACAGAACCGAGGAACGTGATGGATTGATTTCAGGGGACTGTTAAGAAGTAATCACATTGCTCTGGTTACAAAGGGGAATGCCAGTTACAAAGAGGAATGCCAGCAGGACAGAGCATCACTTCCATTTTACATCAACCCATGTCCCATCCCAGCATGCAATAGAATTCAAATCTGCCATCTCTCCTTTGCCTTGACTCACAAACCCAGTCAACATTGTCTTCATTTTATTTGACCTGTTGACCAGAAGAATCACACAACTCTGCCCTTGGGCCACAAGAATTCAAAATGATAGCACGGTTCCTGAAAACCACATCACCTGCCACGAGCTCTTCGATTTCACGTAGAATTCAACTTCTTTATTAACCTGAGGTAACATACTTCTCAACAATTTTCTTAATCAATTAATAGATTTTGCTTGCATTAGCTGTTACTGCGGGGGGAGGGAAGTTTCCCTTTTGAGGTGGGAGAGTATAGACAGAGAGACAGGCTGGAAAATGAATGGAATTGACAGATAGTACACAACGTAGTAAGTCCTTGTTGGAAATGATCGCCCCATTCCTCAAAGCAATTTACAAATAATTAGATTCAGAATTTGCATTAAACTCTATGTACAGTGCGGAATATCCAGGGTGATGGGGTCGGTAAAGTGGATGTAATTGTAGCGTCTCCTTTGCAGAAAAGGATACATGCCATACGCAGCAAACTCCCATCTTTTAAACTGCCCGGCCACTCCCACTATACCGCCGATCAACATAACTATTAAAAGGAAACACAATGATAAAATTAGGATCAAACATGCGAAAACTGCCAGATTACAGCCCTGATCTAAAATCACTAAAAAAATTGACAGAACCCCAAGAATTGTTCAAATATGAATAGAATCACTATACTAGGAATTTGGATGCTTCACGCAAACGACCAATTCTGCTTTTCAATGTGTAATCCCAATATTTTGCGGTGTGTAAATCAGTATAAACAACATACCCATTTACCAGGGAGTGTAGCAAACCCTGACAGTCCTACTCCATCACAGTGCGGACAAATCCGCCCTCAGTCCACAACCAACACATCAAAACCTCCCACCATCAGAAGTCTCGTCAAAGTGCACAGAAAGTGCTATTCGGGGGGTTGCGGGAAGTTCTGCGGAGTTCGGCAGACTGCGGGGTTACTCACTGAGGCCGGAGGCCAATGCCTGCTCGTTTGCCCACATAGCCCACTCGATCTTCCCCATGGCCGGCGGATGAGCTGCTCTGCACGATCCGATCACTGCTGCTCCTGGGCTCGGGCTCCGATCCTCTACTGCTGGGATTGAGTTTACCGACGTTATACCGCAGTCGCAGCTCCCTGAAACTCCGCGTCATTTCCTTCTTTTCGCCTCACTGCGTGACCAATCGGGAGTACACCTGGGCGTTGTCAACTAACTTCGGTCTCAGTGAACCAGAGAAAGAGGAAGTTTTGTGTTGGGCGGTCGCTCGGTTGTCCACTGCCCGAGTGCAGGTGCGCGGCCGGGCGCAACTTCACTGACTCATTCTCGCTGTCTTCCTCCTTTCATCCCACAGCGCCGTTGTCAAAATGTGTGCAGTTTACCATGATAACTGGAAGGATACAAGGGCGGGGAGAATATTTTAGTTTGCTAAAGAGAAATTTCAATCGACGTCGTTCAGCTGTTTGTTTTAAAAATCGTGCTACCTGACTCCTACAACAGAGAACTAGTGTTACTCTGAATTGAGCTATATCAACCGAGGCTGTTCATCGCGAAGCAACAACTAGAAACAACGCGAGCTAAGGATACAGTCCTGAAGGTGGTCAACACTTCAGTGCATGGAACAAATTAAATTTTGTCGACTTGAAAAGTTAGCTCCGTTTCTTTTGCTACAGATACAACTTGGCCTACAGAGTATTCTTAGCGTATTCTGTTTTTAATTTTTAAATGGCGTGTTGATATTTTGAGTGAAAACTAATTTGTAGGCGCGGCCAGCGATTAGGAAGATAAGATAAATTTAAACAATTGAATTTGAATATAGATCTAAGTAAGACGTGCGGGAGTTGACGGGCTTGGGTGAAACTGCACCTACGGTGTTGTGTATTTTTGGATTCTTGTCTAAGAATAGATGTAATTGACATTGAGAAGGGAAGATCCGTTGGGCTGGTTCCAGGGCAGGCAGGTGCAGAGGAGAGATCGAATAGATGAGGTAAGTATTCTCTAAAAGCTTGGAAGGATGAAAAGATGCATCACTAACTCAGAAAATTCTTACAAGAAATTTGTAAAGAAAAATACACCTTTCGGCAAGACGTAGAGAGGATGTTTCTGTGGCTGAGGAATTTAGAACCAGGAATTAAGACCATAAGACAAAGGAGCAGAAGTAGGCCATTCGGCCCGTCGAGTCTGCTCCGCCATTTTATCATGAGCAGATCCATTTTCTCCTATTTAGTCCCACTCTTCTGCCTTCTCACCATAACCTTTGATGCCCTGGCTACTCAGATACCTATCAATCTCTGCCTTAAATACACCCAATGACTTGGCCTCCACTGCTGCCCGTGGCAACAAATTCCATAGATTCACCACCTCTGACTAAAAAAATTTCTTCGCATTTCTGTTTTGAAAGGGCGCCCTTCAATCCTTAAGTCATGCCCTCTCGTACTAGACTCCCCCATCATGGGAAACAACTTTGCCACATCCACTCTGTCCATGCCTTTTAACATTTGAATTAATATGGGCTAGTTTTTGGAATGAGGGAAGAACCGTCTCCTTGGAATTCTGTTCCCCAGAAAAATATAGGTGCTCAGTTCCTGAGTTCATTAATAAATGATAGACTTCTGAACATCAAGGAATGTGAGGACTGTCAGGAAACTGGCACTGAGATAGAAGACTAGCCATAACGATGATGAAGCCCCTCGATTAACTGTGTTGCAAATAGATTAAGTCTTAAGTTTTGCCATTTAAAAATAATTTTTCTGTACTTTGACTTAATTTTCTGATTGTTTCGTTTCCGCTGTCCTTGGCTTCTCTGTTTGCTAAATTATCCGTCAATTTCCCAGTCCCCGAGATTAAACTTCCCATATGCTTCCCTAAAGACCTGCTGCAAGTAGGCCCACTGAAGCGCCAGCCGGCCGACGGTGTTGCGGTGGTGGTGGTGGTCGGCCTTGCGCGCTTTCCATCCGTGCTGCGTTGAGCGTCAAGCTGGCAACTCGGCCTCGTAAAAAAACAGTCAAAATGCAGCCCGATGCGCCACAAGGCGCGAAAAGGAGGTGCAACCATTTCCTTCTACCAGTCCCCTATGCCCAGTGATGTTTCCAATGCCATATAACCATAACCATATAATAATTACAGCACGGAAACAGGCCATCTCGGCCCTACTAGTCCGTGCCGAACTCTTACTCTCACCTAGTCCCACCAACCTGCACTCAGCCCATTACCCTCCATTCCTTTCCTGTCCATATAGATTTGGATTGTGATAAGCTAAGACTAAAGTACTGATCGCCATCCTCTCTCTCTTCTACCATCTCTCCAGTCATATATTCATATGCTACACATATGGCAGTGGGATACTGTAATTCTGAGATTACTACCTTTGAGGATCTGCTTTTATGCTCTCTCCTAATTCCTAACTCCCTCACGTTTCTACCCATGTCACACCAAGGTACTCCATACGCACCTCTGAAACCCACATCCTAATCCATCAGAAATGACGTGGGCAGCAAATGCATGGCATCACCACTGGTTCCCCTCCATGATACACAGTATCCTGACTTGAAGATGTATCATTAATTCTTCAGCATTACTGGGCTTAAACCCAACATCTGGTTCTTCACCAGAAGGACAGCAGTATATTATGTTTTACACCATCTTCTTAAGGCCAATTGCCAATCTTGCCAACACACATATAGTTAAAATGAAAAAAAATTTGACCCTTCTTCTGGAGAGTAAAAGAAATCAGAACTAAGTATCTTTATTTCCTCAGAATTATTTACGGTGGTAGAGCAGAAAGTGTAAGAAATATTGAGATCTGGAGAATGATGTAGCAGTGCCTATCCAAATTATATCTATTGTAGCCTTGGAAGTTTAATTCAGAGAGCAAGTGAATAAAAATTATGGATTTAAAAAAACATGAATGTCACTGAAAGTGGAATTACCAGATTCAATCAAAAAAAACCTCTTGATTTATTGTTGTCCTTCAAGAAGGGCCAGTGAATGTTATGGTTTCATAATGCCAAGCCCTGCTTACCTTACACAATAAACACTGTAGATCTCAAAGGAGCATGAATGTTTAGACCTTAAGATATAGGAGCAGAATTAGGCCATTCGGCCCATCGCATCTGCTCTGCCATTTCATCATGGCTGATCCATTTTCCATCTCAGCCCCAAACTTCTCCCTTTCCCTCATGTCCCTTCATGAGAAAATTAATCTTGTAGCTAGAAATTGGTCAAATTTACTAGCTTTGATTGGATATCTGTTCCTTTAATCAAGTCTTTTCATGAAGTTTAAAAATACACAATATTCAAAACCTTAGAATGTTTGGGATGGGGAGGTGATGTTGAAACTGTATGCACACAGTAGTCATCAGTGAATCAACAAAACATTTTTTGTTAAAGTGAAATTTTATCCTGATCCACTAGTAATTTTATCCACTAGTAATTCAAATTTTGATGATTTGGTCTACTGTCTCAGGTCAAAGTTTGAAGTGAATATCTAAGTTTCATCATTTAAACTCAATGATTGCCATGACTTGTCAATCACATGACTTAGCTAAAAGGAACTATATTAAAATGTTACAACATCAAGTGCTGTATTTACAAGGAGGAACTGGTAAATACTTTGCAATATTGGAAATTCTCAGATATTATTCAGGTCATTATGTGTCGTATATGGAAAGCTATAGGAAAAATATGCCTGAACTTGTCTGGGTCAATTATTAGAGGTAACAATTCAAGAGTTTGCATTTATTACCTTTCTTTCAAAGACCTAGTACTAATTTGTTCACTTATTTAATGCTTGCTCCATCAAATTAGAAGGGAGTTCTGAATTGAACTTTAAAATAAATATAAAAGAACAAAATGTGCGTATGTTCAAAGGAACCTTACCATTACCCTGCTGGATATTAGTACTGGTAAGATATTCTGAACTCCAAGAATAGTTTCAGAGCAAAGAATACAAAAGTAGGTTTTTTCTCCATAGTTCTGTTTACTTAAGAGTTTTAATTTTCATACTAGTCATTTTAGGGTTTTGCATTTTAAATGTGCTCAAAAGCTTCCTTAAAATGTAATGTCCCCTCCAATGCCTGGGAACTTCCATGCAATTCCAGGTAGCACACAGTCACTGTTCTCTCTGAGCTGCATGGGAGCAGCGCCGCGCAGTAACTGAAATGCTCCCACACACATAACCTTTGTTGCGGCATTTTATCAAATTGTGTGCGTTGGGTGTCTGTCGTTTCCGACAGTGACATAACCTGTGGGGGAGGAGTTTTATAGGGCAAAGACCGTTGCACTGGGACAGTTCCACGCTCTCGGTCCAATGGTACAAAAAATCGTCATGGCTGAAGACTTCCTCAGCTGCAGTGGATAGCCATGATGCTGTCTGTGCCTTGTCATTAAAGTGCCATGCAGTTTTCAGGCCATGTAAACATTTCCTGCTCAGAGCAATGACTAGTCCATGCAGCTGTAAGAAAACTTAGAGGGAACATTGCCCGTAGCACTGGTGTTCTCTGATGCACACTCATCCTTTGTTCACATCACTTCCTTTCTCCCCCACCCAGGTTCCATCTATATGTCACCTCCTCCTCATCTGGTTCCACTTAGCAGTCTCCTTCCTCTTCCCTCTCTGTCTTGATTCGGCATCTCAATCTGAAAGAATGACTAACACCTTTGCCTCAGTAAGTGCTTCTTGAGCATTGCTTTTAGTTCCAGACTCCAGTATCTGCAATCACTTTGGCTTTCAAGGTCCTCTATACATGGAGAGTAAGAAGACAACTAGGGGAAAGGTAGGATCACTCAAGGATAAAAGGAGGAACATTTGATTGGATACAGTTCCGATCCACAATGAGTACTTTACTAAGAAGGTTGTGGAAGATAGGGAGATCAGTACCAAGCACATTAATATCCTAGAGCAAAAGGGGAAATAAAAGAGTATTGGATCTCTTAAAGAGCATTAAAGTGGACAAATCCCAAGATCCTGATGGGATATACCCACATTATTGAGAAAGCCAAGAGAAGAGATTACTAAGGACTTGACCAATAATTTCTTGCCCTCCCTAGCCACAGGTGAGGTCCCAGAGGACTGGCAAATAGCTAATGTTGTTCTATTATTCAAGAACACAACCAGGGATAATCCCTTAAACTCAAGACTGGAGAGTCTCACATCAGTGGTAGGGAAGTTACTGGAGAGAATGATTAGGGATAGGATTTATGAGCACTTGGAGAACCATGGCCTAATTAGGGAGAGCCATTATGGCTTTGTGCAGGACAAGTCATGTCTTACTAACTTAATTTGAGATTTCTGACGATTGTGATTATTGAAGGTAGAGCAGTGAATGTTCTTTACATGAATTTTAGAAAGGCATTTGATAGGATCCCTTGTGGGAGGTTCACCCAGAAAACTAAGATGAATGAGATTAATTTGAAGTTCAATTATCATTCAACTATACATGAATTTAGCCAAAGGAAACAACATTCCTCCAGGGCCAAGGTGTAATATACATTACCAACAGCACACAGTACAAAGCAAACGTAGCACATATGGTTACAAGTTCAGAAAAAATAGTCACAAAGAAAAAAATAATAATATAGCCCAAGTCCCTATGTGTTATAACTACATTGATAGTAAATTGTTGTGGTTCAGCTTGTTCTTCCATCAAGCAAACACTGATCCATGGTGAACTAGCCATTCAGATCGAAAACTGGCTTGCCCACAGAAGACAGAGTGGTGGTGATTGAAGGGACTTATTCATGCTGGAGGTCTGTTATTAGTGGTGTTCTGCAGGGATACAAGACTTCAAGGGCAATGTGAGGGGCAAGTTTTTTTTTTAAACTCAGTGGTGGGTGCCTGGAATGTGCTGCCTGGAGTGATGTTAAAAGGTAGATTAGAGACTTAAGAAATATATAGATAGGCACGTGAATGCGAGGAAAATGGAAGGATATGGACATTTTATGCCAAAGAGCCTGTTCCCCTTTTGTACTGTACTGTACTGTTCTATGTTCAAACCATTTCCAAAAATATGATAAAGGGTTTTGCCTGGTACTAAGTTTGTACTTGAAATTAAAATAAAGCTCTAAAATTAGTTAAGTAGTGTTTGTTCAAAAACAAAACTTCATCTGATGTACAAGGTTCTCTAATGCACTGAAGATTAGAAAGATATTGTTGCAACTTCCTTAAACAAAAATAACACTAAAACAGTTTAATCATGCAAAAGGGTAATCTGTAAAATTATTTAATTACATACAAATTCACTTTTTTCTCAGTATACTTGCTCCATTGCATTATTTTTTATTTAAATACTGTTTGGCAGTTACAGCTGTATTAAAATCAGATGAAACAAACTAGGAAATACAAAATCAGAAATTCTGCACACTAACAATAACAGTTATAACAATGTTCTGTAGTTCATGGTAGAATGTTGGCTTATCACCGTGAATCCCCTTACACAAAAAAAAAGATAAAAAGTGGAGGTAAATGATTTGTCCAGTTTCAGGTGTAAAGCCATTACATAAATCATGGGATGAACTCAAGTTGCATTTTTTTTAAACCATCATTTTCATCTCAAGGTTTAAGATGAGGTGGACTAATATGTAGTTGGTTGGTGGGTAGGGAGAAGTGAAAGCATTTACAGTAAATGTACAAAACCACTTCCTTGTAAATTACCAGAATGAATATAATAAATTAAGTCAAAGTGTCAAAAATCCTGAGAAAGTGTATTTTAAAAACAAAGAATAGGTATAGATAGCCAGATCCTAAATTAGTCACAAAGCATGCATAACATTTTCCTCCACAGCAAACACAAGTTACAGCTTTTCTTCCAAAAGTACGAGATTCGATTTTAGGTTAGTAAAGCGATTTTAAAATCTTCTCTGACACCTCTCACTCTGCTGCATTTAACTATTTTTGTATTTTCTTTGGATAAATGTCATCCCGCTTGCACAATAGGTCAAATTAAAATGATAACTTTCTGAAGAGCAAATCTACTGCGTTTCACAATGAAAATTCTGCAGTGGTTTCGTTTTCAGTTATTACACTGACATGCAATCAGTGTAAGTACTGTAGGCAGCAGTAATAATAACAGATCCCCTTACTTGTTAAAATTTAAGAGAATTAGAAATGCATATCAGCAAGATACACCTGAATGAAACTCTTATTACAAGTTTTAGATTCTCAATTTAAATGAAAACAAGTTACTAGAGATTGGAACAGTAATAGCTGGGATTTCATTTGAAGTCAATTTACATAACACTACATTGGACAAAGACATCACTGAACAAAGAAAGCAGCTATTATTGTTGTACTCAATATAGATGTGTGTTTTCTGGAAAAAAAAACAGACGGGTTGACCAAGATTCAGGAATATATAAAAAAATAAATCCTATCAACAGGGTAGGTGTGCTAATGGGAATTGATGGGACCACATATTGAGAACTATACTTAAAATTTCTACCCATTTGTGGTCTTAATACATTACTCAAAATTCAAATAGCTAATATAGCAAGGATTAATGCCAGAATAATTTGCACTTTGTTGATACAGACTGAAACCTGTGAATGCAATTTGGATATACAAGTTATACATACTGTACAGGGCATGTTTATTAGTTAAAAACATCTTGCAAGTACTTCACTTTTTACAAAAAGTGATTCTTTAGGCGCTATTCCTTGGCAAGTCCATCTTCTCCAACAAGATGCTGGTTGATGTCTTCTATCAACTGTGGCCCTGGTCCGACCTTTGATAAGAAAATCCAAATTGTTAGAGTGAATATTAAGTTCACAAAGATCAATATGTGGCATTGAACACACAAATTTAGTTATTGATCTTTTTTCCCTTCTGTAAGAATTATGATCTGCAAGGGCTCATCTCCTGAAATGAGGTAATCAAGTACAGGTAACCTACAAAATAAGAAAACTTTGAAATCCATTCCAATCCTATGAGGGACAAAAAAAGAATTTGAAGTTCAAAGTAAATTTATTATCAAAGTTCATATTTGTCACTAGATGGGTCGCTGAGATTTATTTTCTTGCAGGCATTCACAGCAAATAAAAAGAAACACAACAGAATGAAAGAAATAACACATACAAGATGGACAAACAACCGATGTGCAAATGACAACAAACTGTGCAAATACAAAAAACAAATAAAGTAGTAATAATAAATAAGCAATAAATGTCGAGATCACGAGTTGAGTCCTTGAAAGTGAATCCACCTGTTGTGGGAACAGTTCAGTGTTGCGGTGAGCGAAGTCGAGTTACCCCATTGGTTCGAGAGCCTGATGGTTGAGGGATATTAACTGTTCCTGAACCTGGTGGTGTTGGGCCCTGAGGCTCTATAGCACAGGGCTGACAACCTTTTTTATGCCATGGAACCTTGCCATTAACTGAGAGGTATGTGAACCCCATGTTGGGAACGCCTGCTTACCACCTTCCTGATGGCAGCAACTAGATGACAGCATGGCTTGGATGGTGGGGATCCTTAATGCTTTCCTGTGCTCCTTGTAGACCTGCTCAGTGATAGGGAGGGCTTTGCCTGTGATGGACTGTGTTGTATCCACTACTTTTTCTAGGATTTTCCATTCAAGGACATTGCTATTTCCATACCTGGCCATGATGCAACCTGTCAGTATACTCTCCACTGCGCATCTTTAGAAGTCTGTCAAAAGTTTTAGATGACATGCCAAATCTTCACAAACTTTGAAGAAAGTAGAGGTGCTTTCATGCCTTCTTTGTACCCAGGACAGATCTTCTGAAATGATCATGCCAGGGAATTGAAAATGACTGATTCTCCCCTCCTCTGACGCAATGATGAGGACTGGCCCATGGACCTCTGATTTCTTCCTCCTGTAGCCAACCAGCTCCGTGGTTTTGCTGACATTGACAGAGAGGTTATTGTTGTGGCACTTTTCAGCCAGATTTTCAATCTCCCTCCTATATGCTGATTTGTCAACACCCTCGATTCGGCCTACGACAGTGGTGTCATCAGCAAAGTAATTCTCAAGAGAACAATTTTAATTTATTCAACTTAACCAATTTCAGTTTATACAAAAAAATTGCCTTATTCAGAGCAAGATGAGAGACTCCAAATGCATTCCGGTAGAATGAAAGCTATTGAAGAAGTTGGAAAGGCATGAGTTTTTTCAAAAGCTCACTAGCAGTCAATGAAGTAGGTGACTAATACAATGTTACATCAATTTCAAACAAAAAATAAAGAAATGCATTCAGATGTCATAAAAGGAAAAGTTTGAATCTCAGGCAGATGTAAATATGATTCAATGCAGGAAACCGAAAGGAGAGAAGATATTTCAATGTGGGAACACAAATTAAAATGTCAAGCATGGCAAATGCTTTCTTCTACCAAACAAAAGCATAAAAGCAATTGTTATCTTTTACAGTCATAAGCAACTATGATGATAGATAGGATTTGAGTTTATTCGAAGAGAAACAGAATGTTTGAACATAAATGGTAAATTGGTTCTCTGAGCCTGCTCTGCCAATCATTAAACCACTGCTAATCCAATCTGGGGCTTGACTACACTTTCCTCCTTTCTCCCCACTGCTTTGTTATTTAAATACCATCAATAATGCTCTGAATGTATTCAATCGCTCCACCTTCACTGCTCTTTGGGATAGAGAATTGTAAAGGTTTATGATGTCAGAGAAAAAAAAATTCTTCTCATGTCTGAAATAGGTCAACCCTTATTCTGAAATTTGGTTTCCTCTGGTGCTAGATACCCTGATTATGACAAACAGACTCCTTCCATCCATCTTACAGGTTTCATTAAGATCTCTCATTCTTCCACATCTGAATGAGCAACGGCCCAACTTTTCTTCAACCCCTTTATACTAGCAATCAACCTAATGAACCTTCACTACACTGCTTCTAATGCAAACACGTCCTTCTTTAAATCCGAAAGGAATGCTCCCAAATCAGAATCAGGGTTAATATCACCGGCATATGTCGTGAAGTTTGTTAACTTTCCAGTAGCAGTACAATGCAATACATGATAATAGAGAGAAAAATGTGAATTACAGTAAGTACATATAAATATTAAATAGTGTAGGTAGTGCAAAAAATAGGAAATAAAAAAGTAGTGAGGTAGTGTTCATAGATTCAATGTCCATTCAGAAATCAGATGGCAGAGGGGAAGAAGCTGTTCCTGAATCATTGACTGTGTGCCTTCAGGCTTCTGTACCTCCTTCCTGATGGTAGCAATGAGAACAAGGCATGTCCTTGGTGGTAGGGGTCCTTAATCCCAGATACCGGAGTCACATAAAAACTTGCCTGTTTATGTTTCATATTGCTTGCAGTAAAGACAAATTTTCCATCAGCCTTCCTAATTAATTGCTGTATTTCATGTACAAGGACTCCTGATCCCCTTTCTATTGAAAACATTTTATGGTCTCACTATTTAAATAACATACTCTTTCATTCGTCCTTCCAAAACTGATAACCATTATACACTATTTGCCAACATCATCCCCTTATTTATATCCTTTTACAGACTGCATGTTTCTCACAACTTCTTAAACCACAGTTTTGTATCATCATCAATTTTAGCAAAGTATGTGCCTCTATTTTAGTCACATGATTAATATAGATTAATGTCCAGCACACATTCCTGGGCCATCAGACTAGTTACTGATTGCAATCTAAAAATGAGGCATTTATTGCTGCTTTATTTTCTGTTTATCAAACACTCCCCTATCCACACCAATAAATTATCCCATCCCTGTGTTTTCTTACCCTATGCAGTAGCCTACATGACTTTTAGGTCGCCCAAATACACAATAGCATTTGTTTTGATGTATCTACCTTTTTTGTTCCATCCTGATAGGACTCCAGCAAGTTTACATTTTTGTAAAATGAAGTTCAGTCTGATTGATCATCCTATGATTTTCTAAATGTCTCACTGTTTCTTACTCAATAGAGTTTAGCATTTCTCCCCCATGACACTTTAGGATAACTGATTGATAGTTTCCTGCTTTCAGTTCAATAGTGGTCCAATAGCTGGATTTTCACCTAGGATCGCTTTAGAATCCAAAGAGTTTAGATTACAGCCAATGCGTCTACCATCTCTGCAGCCGCATAAAAAAGATCACCTTGAAGCAGTTTTAGCATTCTTACTAGGAGGATATTAGCTCAGGACAAAATGCAAAACATATTTGGCATGGTGAGGGAAGATATCAAATCCAAATTATGTGGAGAAATTAAGGCAACTGCACTGCAAGTGGAAAAAAAGGAAGAAAAAAATTGTAACATAAGATTCTATTTTATTATTTATGCAATTCCTAATTCCCAGCTCTTAGTTCTTAGCCTTGTAGAAGACAAGTTAAGCATTTATCCAAGTTAAACTGTATTCATAGTTCTGTGGTCACTGGATTGAGTTGCAGAATCCCACCACTCCAGTCAAAATATTTTTCCTCAACCTCTTTACTATCCTAGCGCCAATTATCTTTAATTTATGTGTCTCAACTTTTGATATTTTCCTCTTTATTCTGACTACATCTCAAAATTTACCAAATTCCCCATGATCTTATTTTGGTCCTATAAAAACCGCAGTCCAATCAATCTCGCCGTAGACATCATTACTGTAGACCTTAATGCTACCACAACTTTTTTCTGATAATGAAATGAACAGAACCATACAGTTCTCCAGCTGGTTTTCTTCTGCTCTCTTAATCTATTGCTTGGCCCATAAATTATACCAATCTCTTTTAAACAACACTGCCCTTCTTACAGAGGTCTGTAGACCCAATCCCCCTCTGATTACCTATTGTGTGCAGTATCCTACCATTTATTGTACAACATACAGGCCTTGCATTATTCATTCCTCAAATATATTAGCTCACACACTCTGCACTGCCTCCCATTTGCTACTCTTTTGTCTACCTAACCAGTCTATTGATGTATTCTTAAGAGGAATTTTCTTCCTAACTAGTAACGCATCATGCCTTGAACATTTTGGATAGTAATTATTAATATAAACTACAAAAATGGCATTATCACAGAGTAAACACAAGAGATTCTGCTGAAACTGGAAATTCAGATCAACACACAAAATGCTGGAGGAACTCAGCAGGGCAGGCAGCATTGATGGAAGTGAATAACTAGTTGACGCTTTGGGTCGAGACTCTTCATCAGGACTGGAAGGAAAGGGGGAAGAAGAGTAAGAAGGTGGGGAGAGGGGAAGGAGTACAAGCTAACAGGTGATCGGTGAAGCCAGGTAAGGGGGAAGGTGGGTGGGATGAAGTGAGGAGCTGGGAGATGATAGGTGAATAAGGTAAAGGGCTGAAGAAGATGGAATCTGATAGGACCATGGGAGAAAGGGGAAGAGGGGCACCAAAGGGAGGTGAAGGGCAAGGGAGGGGCGGGGGGAGAAATTACCGGGTTAGAGATAATAATGTACGTGCCATCAGGTTGGAGACTATCCAAACAGAATGAGGTGTTCCTCCTCCAACCTGAAAGTGGCCTCTTTGGCACAGTACAGGAGGCCATAGACCATCAAGACAAGGCGACACCCATGTCATACAGAGAAAAGCCTGAATGAAGCATTTCCGAGCAAACAAAATTCTGAGACCAAGAGGATAAGCAGGAGAACAGAAGCTTTACAGGATATTGCTCTAAGCAGTTACCTGAGTATTAATGATGTATCGAATGCCACCCCTAATTGGATCCATGTGGACGCTGGACTTCAGTGGCTCAGGAAGGGCAACTGATTTTACTGGCAAACCTTTCAGGAACCTGGAAAATATGATACAAGAAATGTAAAAAGACAAAACACTATTCCTTTGTATTTCTGCTTCCCATCTCCCCACATTTTTTAAAAACTATTTTCATTTTTCAAAGCCATATGCATGAAATTAAAATCCTAAGAAAGTGAATCACAGATTGTGATTGAATATGTCAAGTCAAGAATCTTCGCCAGCATTTCTAGAATACTTCATTTAAAATCAACTACCCCATCCTTGCCAGCTTGATATCATTTAGCTAGGATGAAGGTGGACCCGACTATAGCAGTGGCTTTAGATGCTGAAAAGGCCTTTGATAGACTGGAATGGGATTTTTTATTTAAAACAATGGAAAAATTTGGTCTAGGCCGAATATTCATAAATTGGATAAAGGCACTTTACCATCAGTCTAAGGCCAAAATAATTATGAACGGGCAGATTTCACCAGTTTTCTCTCCACATAGATCCAGTAGACAAGGTTGCCCACTATCTCCAGCTCTATTTGTTCCGGCAATAGAGCCATTGGCTGAGGCTGTTAGATGGGATCCAGACATAAAGGGGTTTAAAGTGGCCCAGGAAAAATAAAATTAATTTATTTGCTGATGACATTTTAGTATATTTGGCTGACCCGACCAGCTCTTTGGTAAGACTTGGGGCCTTGCTGGACAATTACGGTATAGTCTCAGGATATAAAATAAATTGGAATAAAAGGGAAATTTTACCTTTAGGTAAAGGAGACTATGCCCAATATCAATATGGCACTCAGTTTAGATGGGTTAATTTCAACATGAAATATCTGGGGATTAAGTTTAATCGTAATTTGGATGATCTTTATAAACTTAATTATCTCCCCCTGCTGCGGAATGTCGAGGAAGACCTACGTCAGTGGATAAACCTTCCCATCACACTGATAGGCAGGGTAAACTGTATAAAAATGAAGATAATGCCAAGACTTCAGTATTTTTTTCAGTCTTTACCCATCCCATTACCCAATAATTTTTTTAAACATTCTCAATGGACATATTCATTCATTTTTAAGGTCAGGTAAAATATCTAGAATCTCCATGGAAAAATTGACCTGGGACTACAAGTTGGGAGGGTTAAAATTACCAGATTTTAAAAAATATTATTTAGCTGCATAAGCACGTTTTATTGCTTCTTTTCTTGTTGAGACAACTATTCCTTCTTGGGTTACAATTGGTTTACATATGGTAGGAGAAGAGATGGCAGAGGAATTTATATAAATAATAATTGGATGCTTCTATCAAGGCAGAAGTATCCAGACTGAAGGGAATTTGGATAATGAATACAAGAATTCTGAGATAACAGTTAAGCCTTTCTACCAATTTATCAAACCTTTGCAATCCACAATTCTCAAAAGGGTCACCAAATAAATTTTTGCTCCACAGATATTGTCTGCCTTACAGTATTTCCAGAATTTGGTTTTTACTGTCAAAGCAAATCACAGTGCGAAACGAAATGCTACATTTTTTTGCGATGCACGCCCATGGATTAAAATATACAGTAGCTTTAAGTCGGTTTTTTATTTTGAAATAACAACACCAGTGTTCCACAGTGTCAACTGAGACTCCTTGACAGTGCTTTCAAGTTCCAGATTGGAGATTGAGCAAAAGCATTGGTTGATATTTATTTAGAATACAGTGTGGAATAGGTGCTTCTGGCTCTTTGACCCATGCCACACCACCCCAGCAATCCCACAACCCCGATTAACCCTAACCTAAACACGGAACAATCTGCAGTGACCAATTAACCTACTCAGTACATCTTTGGACTGCGGGAGGAAATTGGGGCACCCAGGGAGGATACAGAGAGACTCCTCATAGAGGATGATGGGATTGACCTCTGCACTCCAACGCTCCGAGCTGTAATAGCATCACGCTATCCACTACACTACCAGGCCAACACCAGAGAAGCACTCATTGGCAGAAGCGTCCTTCTGTTTAGACATCAATAATCCCCCAACTTGCCTCTCATCCAAACGCAAAAGTTTTCATAATACAACTTTAAAGTACACTTGAGATGGAATCCTTATATTTTACGTCTTTCCTTCCCACACCTCCCCCATCCAGGAACAAGAACAATCTCCTGAGTGAAACGCTTGCACTTTGCTCATTGCATGTTGTGGATTTGATGGATGAGAATACAGCAGATTCATTCAACACTTTAATTTTTAAATAACTCCAACAGCCAAACAGAAATATAGGACTAATACAAACGGGTTGTTGAGGATCAGCACAGACTGAGCTTCATAACCTCTAATTCCACACTGTGCAATCTATTCCCTTGCATAGGGAAATAGACAGCAAATGTGACATCTCTCTCTCATCCCCCTCATACCCTCAACTACGTCCCCCTTCTAGCATTCACCATCTTAAACCAGTACCTGACTGCCATTTCATGCTCCTTGCTGTTTGCTCTGCTATTTTCCAGTGCACAATTCCATGTGGTATAACCAATCCAACTACTTGTTCACCTACTCAACTGCCATCCATGAAGTGCAGGCAAGGATGCAAGTATCAGGCTTTGCAAGCTTTTCAAACCTTGTAGAACAGGGCACCTTTTGTCCCTGCTATATATAGTGGACAGCCCTCACTCATGTGAACAGTAAGCATTGTGAAAGGTTTCTGGTGAAATTTCCACAAAATGTCTTTTCCTGAAATAGTTTTCATTTGAGAAAGGGATCTTACATATAAAAGAAAGAAAGTCATCTGGACAGACATTACTTTTCATATTATCACTTTTAATAAACAAAGAATTGTATATATGTCAGGAAACTGAATAGTTACAAAACCCCATTTATATACAGTTTTTTTTGGGCAAGGTAAAACTAAATTGGGTAATGTGAAAAATAACAAATCAAATAGAATGGTGCCAGCAGGAGACTTCTCCAAGCCCATCAGCGAAACAGTTAAATTCTTTCTCTTCTAATGTCTCTAGTTTCCTTTTCAGGATGGTTGGGGTCTTGGATCTAAAGTGGCACTCAAACTGTGGTTCTACATGGCAGTGTGTTCCCGTTCTTGGAGCTTACCAATCAGCCACGTTTTCAATATGTCCAGGTTTGGCCTAAAACCGGGTGTCTTCAGGGTGTAGCCTTGCACAGCCCTGTGGACACAAATTCTTTCCTGTGTCATGAACTGAAACGTAGCAGGAACTGGACCATCAAGACAACGAGAACAGCTGTCAGAGGCCGCTGCACTCAGTGATCGATCACACTCTCTTGATGGGGAATGAGATTTTGCTGCCGATTCTCGAGTTGGAGAACGCAAAATAAACCCAACACTTCAGACTGTGACTGACTGTCTCCCCTCTCGTTTTCGAAGAGTGATATCTGCCTCTACCTTGTTAGTGTGAGGGAGAGCCTGGGGATGTTAAAATGTTGGAATGAACAGTTAGTTTTTGATGTAGACAACGGTCTCTCTTTAGGGGCCTTGCTATTGCATGCATTGCGGGTGGTGAGAATGCTGATGCTTTATGCTAGAATGGGGAGGGGGAGGGGGAGGGTTGAGGGTTGATGCTGCTTGCGCGTGTGAGAGGGGCAGGGGGCTTCCCCCGCTGTAGTTCACTCTTTGGGGTTTTTCTTCTGTTTCGAGGATGTCTGCAGAGAGTAAGAATTTCAGGTTGTACATTGTATACATTCTCTGACATTAAACGGAACCACTGAAATACTAAGAGTTATCCATCTGGAATTGAGCAACCTTTTAAATTAAAGATCCCTTAAAATAAATATAATTTAGCTGACTAAGATTAACTGACTTGTGATTTTCAACACCAATTTTTACTTCCACATGTAACTTCCTCCAATGCAGCACAAAATTACTAAGACATTAATTTTAGTAAATCCAATGTAACTTGTACACATGGCAACTAAATACCCCAGCTGTAAGAACAAAATTAAAACTTATAATTTGACTAAGGAAGTTGCACTAAAGTGGTGAAAATGCCAAGACAGGATCATTTTTCTTCCAGCTGAACATAGGCTATGCTCCTTGCCAAAATGAAGATATCAAAGATATGAATATTTCCTTCAATTTGTTGTCTGATATCTACTGCAATGACTCTTTGAAGTAATAGAAAACTGTACCGAATAAAAAGCAAACACATTAAGAACACTGTAAAACTCACTGGTCACCATTTTCTTCTGGAGGAAAATAATGTTTGACAACTTCCACAAATTCATCCACATGTTGTTCCAGTGTGTAAACGACTGCATTGGGGCCAGCATCAAATGTGTATGCCACCTAAAGAGACCAGCAAAGTGAATCAGAAAGAGAAACGGATTACATTTCAGAGTACAACCACGGACTACCTATATTTATCTTACTCTAAATGACCATAAGACATAGAAGCAGTATTAGGCCATTTGGCCTTTCCAGTCTGCTCTGCTATTCATTTACGACTGATTTATTTTCTCCTCTCAACCCCATCCTCCAGCCTTCTCCCTATCACCTTTGACACCACTACTAATCAAGAAAGTATCAACCTAAATACGAGGAATTTGGCAGATGCTGGAAATTCAAGCAACACACAAAGTTGCTGGTGAACGCAGCAGGCCAGGCAGCATCTCTAGGCATTTCGGGCCGAGACTCTTCGTCAGGACTAACTGAAAGAAGAGCTCGTAAGAGATTTGAAAGTGGGAGGGGGAGGGGGAGATCCAAAATGATAGAAGACAGGAGGGGGAGGGATGGAGCCAAGAGCTGGACGGTTGATTGGCAAAAGGGATATGAAAGGATCATGGGACAGGAGGCCCACGGAGAAAGAAAAGGGAGGGGGGGGACCCAGAGGATGGGCAAGGGATATAGTGAGAGGGACAGAGGGAGAAAAAGAAAGTGTGTATTCAAATAAATAATGGATGGGGTAAGAGGGGGAGGTGGAGCATTAGCGGAAGTTTGAGAAGTCAATGTTCATGCCATCAGGTTCGAGGCTACCTAGACGGAATATAAGGTGTCGTTCCTCCAACCTGAGTGTGGCTTCATCTTTACAGTAGAGGAGGCCGTGGATAGACATATCAGAATGGGAATGGGACGTGGAATTAAAATGTGTGGCCACTGGGAGATCCTGCTTTCTCTGGTGGACAGAGCGTAGGTGTTCAGCAAAATGATCTCCCAGTCTGCGTCGGGTCTCGCCAATATATAGAAGGCCGCATCGGGAGCACCGGACGCAGTATATCACCCCAGCCGACTCACGGGTGAAGTGTCACCTCACCTGGAAGGACTGTCTGGGGCCCTGAATGGTGGTAAGGGAGGAAGTATAAGGGCATGTGCAGCACTTGTTCCGCTTACACGGAGAAGTGCCAGGAGGGAGATCGGTGGGGAGGGATGGGGGGGACGAATGGACAAGGGAGTCGCGTAGGAAGCGATCCCTGCGGAAAGCAGGGGGGGGGAGGGAAAGATGTGCTTAGTGGTGGGATCCCGTTGGAGGTGGCGGAAGTTAGGGAGAATTATATGTTGGATCCGGAGGCTGGTGGGGTGGTAAGTGAGGGCAAGGGGAACCCTATTCCTAGTGGGGTGGCGGGAGGATGGAGAGAGAGCAGATGTGCATGAAATGGGGGAGATGCGTTTGAGAGTAGAGTTGATGGTGGAGGAAGAGAAGCCCCTTTCTTTAAAAAAGGACATCTCCTTTGTCCTGGAATGAAAAGTCTCATTCTGCGATCAAATGCGGCAGAGACGGAGGAATTGCGAAAAGGGGATGGCATTTTTGCAAGAGACGGGGTGGGAAGAGGAATAGTCCAGATAGCTGTGAGTCTGTCGGCTTATAGTAGACATCAGTAGATAAGCTGTCTCCAGAGATAGAGACAGAAAGATCTAGAAAGGAGAGGGAGGTGTCGGAAATGGACCAGGTAAACTTAAGGGCATGGTGAAAGTTGGAGGCAAAGTTAATGAAGTCGACGTATGGGTCCCAGCTATGCCCCCCGTCTTTCTTCCCGGACCTCCTGTCCCATGATCCTCTCGTATCCCCTTCTGCCTATCACCTGTCCAGCTCTCGGCTCCATCCCTCCCCCTCCTGTCTTCTCCTATCATTTTGCATCTCCCCCTCCCCCTCCCCCTCCAGCTTTCAAATCCCTTACTCACTCTTCCTTCAGTTAGTCCTGACGAAGGGTCTCGGCCTGAAACGTCGACTGCGCCTCTTCCTATAGATGCTGCTTGGCCTGCTGCGTTCACCAGCAACTTTGATGTGTGTTGCTTGAATTTCCAGCATCTGCAGAATTCCTGTTGTTTGCCTGCCTTTTTGTTGGCTTTGTGGAACAATCCATGTTCCAAGCCTATAACTGGTATCCGTCCCCCACTTTTCCTTCGCTACATCGACGACTGCATTGGTGCTGCTTCCTGCACGCATGCTGAGCTCGTTGACTTCATTAACTTTGCCTCCAACTTTCACCCGGGGGGGGGGGACGACTTGTCTTGTAAATCTCCTTTAAACATTCCTCCTCTCACCTCAAAGCTATGCCCGTTAATATTTGACAATAGTACAGCATAGAAGCAGGCTTTTTTTTAAACTCAACCATGCTGACCAAGATGCCCACCTCAATTAGTTCCATTTGCCCAAAATCCCTCTAAACTTTTCCTATCCATGTACCTGTTCAAGTCTCCTTTCTGACTTTTCCACTCTGAGAAGACGACCAACTACCTACCCCCTCTATGCCTCTCACTATCTTATATACTTTACTGGGTCACGCTCTCAGCCTGTAAAACTCCAGGAAAAACAATCCAAGTCAACCCAACCTCTGCCTGCAGCTTATATTCTTTAATCAAGACAACATCCTGGTGAACCTCTTCTGCACGGTCTTCAAAGCTTCCATATCCTTCCTGTGATGCAGTAACCAGACCTCCATGCCATACTCCTGTGTGGGCGCGTGGCCAAGTGGTTAAGGTCGCTAGTTCGAGCCTCAGCTGAGACAGCGTGTTGTGTCCTTGAGCAAGGAACTTAACCACACATTGCTCTGCAATGACACCGGTGCCAAGCTGTATCGGCCCCAGTGCCCTTCCCTTGGACAACATTGGTGGTGTGGAGAGGGGAGACTTGCAGCATGGGCAACTGCTGGTTTTCCATATAACCTTGCCCAGGCCTGTGCCCTGGAAACCTTCCAAGGCACAAATCCATGGTCTCACAAGACTAACGGATGCCTATATATAAATGCCGTACTCCAAACGCGGCCTGATCAAAATTTTGATATAGCTGCAACACGATTTCTTGACTTGTACTCAAACATCCTGACCAATGAACATGTCATATCCCTTCTTTATCATATTATCTACCTGTAACGCTACTGTCAGGAAGCTATAGAGTTGTGTGCTCCAAGACTACTTAGCAGTAGGCAGGAACAGAGGTGTCCAAGTCTACAGATCTCTCAAAAGTTGCCATGCAAGTCGATAGAGTGGTCAAGAAGACGTATGGTGTGATTGCCTTCATTAGTCGGGGGATTGAGTTCCAGAGCCGCAAGATAATGTTGCAGCTCTCTTAAAGCTCTTATTAGACCACACAAAGCAACGTGTTCAGTTTTGGTTGCTACATTATAGGAAGAACATGGAAGCTTTAAAGAGATTCAGAGGAGATGTACCAGGATGCTGGCTGGATTAGAGAGAATTCGAATGCATGTGTTTGTAATGAGTCAGCAAATACTTTAATGAAATAAGAATTTAAGATTAGATTCTTAATAAGTCAGCATCAGATTTTTATCACAATAAGAAGTCATATTAAAGATGACAATAATGCTGAAACATGCAAATTTACAGTCGATCAACTACTTCCAACGAATATCTCAGCTGGTGGAACCGGTTTAGAAGTTAAAAATTTGCCAAGATTTTGTAAGAATCTTTTGTAGAAACTGCTTTGAACAATTTTTCTACAGTAAAATCTCCTATTGAAAAGACTGCAGGCTAATGCGGATCACTGCAATGCTAATCACATATTCATCATACACGTTCTTGAACAGTGGAGGGGAAGTGGCAGAGATAGATTTAAAAAGTTACTTATTCTTGGCAAAATGTTAAACTTAATTGTAGTTGCAGTTATTCTCCATTTTGGTCTCATTTACTCCAAAGCAAGAACGTTTAAGGGGAACTACTTTACTGATACTAAGAGTGAACAGCAGAGAGAAGTATCTATTCCGGATTATGAACTCTTGTCAGGGATTGCCTGGCACAAAGACATGTCTTTACACAAGTAGGCCCTGATCTGTCTCTCCAGGTATATAAATACAGAATAGATTAGCAGAAGTTAATGTGGATCCCTACTGACCAAGGGAGCTGAAAATACATACACAGGGGAATAAGGAAGTGAAAATAAAATTAAATACACCTTCATGGCAAAATATAAAATTCCAAGAAACAATGAAATAGTACAGGTCAAGATCAAATGGGGAACCCCAAAACAAAATTATCATTAGTTTAAAAAATAATCTGGAGAAATTCGAGGGACTAAATGGCGATAAATTCCCACAACCTAATGAGCCGCCTTCCAAGGTTTTGAAGGTGGCAGGTATGAAAATCGTGAACACTAAATGTCATCTTTTTTTAAGACTCTAGAATGACTCCCTCAGATTGCAAGGCCACAGAGTTAACATACAGTAAATTTATGAAGAGAAAACCATATCTGAAAAGTCCTCTTTTTTGAAGTTAAAACTAGCAGAACAGTAATCTGATTATATGGTGTTTGGAATTTGGAATTTGCACCCAAGACTATCAAACAAAGATAACTTGATGACACAATGTGAAAGATAACAGACTGGCATGGTTTGAGGATTGGCTTAAGAATAAATGTGTTATTTTCCAGATTGTAAGGTTATGACCATTGGGTGACCATAGGATCAGTGCAGGGACCCAGCAGCTAAATGGTTGTACAAGTGTGAAGAAGATGCTTCAAGAGGTTTGGTAGGTGAAACAAATTATTCCATCTGCCATGACCTCACTCTAGGAAAGAAAATGTGAAATCTTTCTCTTTGTTAAAATAGTGAGAGTTTGAAAGATGTCGATGTTAAGTGTGACCATATTGTCTTTATTCATGAATCACTCCAAGTTAATCTGCAAGCATAGAAAGCAATTAAGGCAATAAACAATCTGCTGGAGGAAGTTAGCAGGTCAAACACGATTTGCGTGGGGAGGAGAATTGTTGGTGTTTTGAGTTGAAAGTCTGCATCAGGACCAAGCATGGAGAGGAGAGAGGAGCCTGTTATACAGAGGAGAGGGAGAATGGTGAATCGAGGCCAGTGGGTGATTGGAGAACCAAGGAGTGGTAAAGGATGACCTGCAGTGGAGAGGGAGGGGTGGAGTTGGAAGCTGAGTGAGGTACACAGAGGCGGCCAAAAAAAGGTAGATGAGAGTGAGGTGGTGGTGGGGGGGGGGTGGTTTGGTGGGCGAAGATGGAGATAGCAAGGAAGGTTTTGTAATAGAGAAAATAAAACCTCTTGTATACAGTCTCTTGTGAAAAATCTCTTGTATAAGTGCAGGAGAGATAATCATGACGTTTGAAGCATCATTATAGAAGGACAAGACCATAAATTAGAGCACCAAATTGCAGGGAAAACAGCCGTCTATTGAGGAAGAAAGTCCCATTTGTCAAGCAGATAGAGGCAACTCCTAAAGAGATAAAACAAAGATCTAAGAAAACTGGATTACTAATGAATTATTGTGATATCTGCACAAAACAAATACCATAAATTTCTGGAAGATATTTTGGGTCAGTAGACTATCTTTCTCAAATTGCTTCCCAGTGTACACTGTAACAGGGCTCGAATCATCTGCCTTGTTTGATAAACTTAACACTGCTATGCAAGAGACTTTCTTTGTCTGCTGGCCTGATCTGAACTGTAATTAAAGGGTAAGCTAGTCTCCACATGAAAGCCAGATTCAGGGTGCAAGCCAAATGCACAAATCCCAATAGTTTAAGAAAGGGAGAATATTTGCATTTAAGCAGTTATTTATACATCTTTTAAATGTATATCTAGATATTACTGGTCAACATACCAGTGTCTGTCCAAAGTAAGAGTTGTATCTGTGTACCAAATTAATGATACATTTGGAAGTTTCATTAAGATAGAAGATTGGTGGAAAGGTATCAAGACAAGTGGCATGAAACTGGTTGCTGTCCTTCATAGTTAACTGACCAAACGTTTCAAAATCACGTTGCTTGATGGCTTCAATCATTTTCGCCATTTGTTGTGGAACAATTTCAGCTCGATACTGCAAAACAAAAAGTGCACACGTAAACCAGAAATATTTGCAAGTCAGGTTGCGTGTCTACAAAGCAAAACAACAATGATGTTTCAGATCAGTGACATTCTTTCAGAATAGAAAATGCTCACATCATTTCAGGTATGAACCATCTGCTACTTAGCTATCCACTTTCCATTAAATTCTGATTAAGCACAACTGACGCCATCCATACCCTGTGTCAGTCGTGGCTGCCTCTCAGTTAGAAGGGTGTAAGTTCCAGTCCCGAGGAAGAGACTGACACTTAAATGGATTCTGAGGAAATGTGCATGACCGATGGAATTATGTATCCTCTTGGATATAAAAAGGACAAGACATCACACAGCATGATTGAAGAGAAGCAAAAAATTGATGCTTTGGTCAGTATTTGTTGCTCATTCAACTCAAAACAATCATTAGAACCATGTTAACCTCTGACTTTTTAAACATATCCTATATTCCATAATTTACACCTAGTTTCATTTAAAATAATTTCTATAATAAAGGATAGAGGATCAGCACAGTAGCGTAGTGGTTAGTAAAACACTTTACAGTTCAGGCAATCTGCCTGTAAGGAGTTTGTACATTTGCCCTGTGACCACCTGGGTTTCCTCCGGGGTGCTTCGGTTTCCTCCTCGTAGCGGTTGGCAAGTTAATTAGTGATTGTAAATTGTCGCTTGATGAGGTCCAGATTAAATTAGGGGATTGCTGAGCAGCATGACTCAAGGGCTGGAAGGCCCTACTCCCCCTGCATCTCAATACATAAACAAACAGTGAACAGCTGGCATTAGGGTGTGATCAGTTTACAAGGAAGACGAACATGAATTTGGTATTAATCCTCCATACAACCAGTTTTTCAATTAACAAAGATCAAGAGTGCTTCCAATGTATGAATTTCACACCTTCAGTAAAGGACTCGTTTTGACACTGGTTTGCATCCCAGAACTACTACTGACCGACTTTTGTTCCGCATTAACCTGTAAAAAAAAGAACAAAATATATAAGTAGCCGACCTCTCGTCCTATTCACTACCAGGGAGATCAAAAGCACTCAAACCAGGAGACTTAGAACTTAAGAATTAGATACCAGGCTAACACTAACATTAATAGGCTGGCTTGAGCATGGCATCTGATGACCTTTACTTTTCCAGAAACTGAGTTTAGTATAAACTAGGTTTCCTTAAATGACTAGCAGAAAAAGTATGTAGAAAGAATGAGCAACACACTTTCATAACAAATTCAGTATATTTCCTTCTTTGCTGAAATAGAAAGCAAGGGCTGACGTTAGAGTGTGACAGCTTCAAAATCATGCACTGGCAGTAACAAGGTGAATTGTGAAAGAAGACTAAAATGAAGCAAATTGCAAAGTGCAAAAACTATGGTAGGTGTATGCACCAACTAACTAACTCTGACATCAGAGATTTATGATGCAGGAAACAACTGTTTCACCCATCCTGTGTGCCAGACAATAAAACTATCCAACATAATTCCACTTTCCAGCACAAGGTCCATGTAATAGGTTATATATCCTTCATTAAGATGTTTTCGGTTATATGTCATTAGGTTATACATCCTCATTAAGATGTTTTAATCTATTTTATGTTCATTCTTGGGATAGATGTGGATGACAGGGTCATCACTCAGTGTCTTTGAGAAGCTTATTTTAGTGAGTTGTGGGAGGAAGTTTTGATACAACTGAGCAGTATGCTGGGCTACTTCAAATAGAAGTTAAAAGACAATCACAGTGCTGAAGTTAGGCCAGAGGGAACGTTTGCTGTTTCCCTTCACCTCATGATCCATGAGTTTTTAAATAGCCCATCTGCTGTTTTCATTGTTACAAATGTTAATACGAGTGAGTCATCTTTTATTCCTTAGTTGCACAAGTTAAAATTCCTTGACTGCTTTGATGGAATGCAATTAAACTAAAATAGGTTTCCTCGCTACTCACAGAATAAATCACTTCCTTGAATTCACAAAACTACTGTAAAAACAAGATACTTCTTTTGGAAGTTTTAATCACCTTTATGTTAGCTTATGTTGAGGATGCTTTAGCACAGATTTTATTAAACAATCTGCTTAGAAGATCATCAGGGTCGACCATAGATGTTGTGTGCCAGCTGTCTACGTGATACACAAGGCAAGGCCACACAATATGGACAGCAAACTGTTGCGCATGTAGCAGGATTCCCCTCTCCAAGCAGCTGATGAACGAGAGAGCAATAGATTTTGGTACCAGCAGCTTCGCAGGAGTTGCCAGTCAGCACTGAACTCAGCGTAGGACTGCTTTTGGGGACTTCAGCTCTGGATTTCTCCCTTGAGCTTTACACCCAAAGTGGGCATAGCTGCAAGCCAGCGAAGGTTTGAATTAAGTTTTCCTTTACATACTGCCAGCAATAGCTGACGAGCCCATCTGCCCAAAGTGACTAGTTTTAAGGTGCCAGTAGCCCACCTTTCAGTAGAAACTGTTCTGCCAGCTAAGCCACACATGAAGGTCAGGATCTACACATCTTGTACTACACTTTCACATTTCAGCTCTGATGAAATCAAGGGGATTTTGGAGACAAAATATTATGAGTTGTCTCTTCAACATGGTGGATGTGGCACTATCAAATGGGGCTAAATTTATCAACGATTATTTGTACAAATTCATTTGCGTCCTAACTTTAGCATGATCTCTGTATTGGTTCATCTCTGTTTCAAAACCTTGACTTTGAAACAATTCCACAGAAACTGGCTTGTTGAGTGCACATTAATTAGCTTTGAATTATTTAAAAAATATGGATATCTGTGGTTTCTCATCAGAATCTTACAATGATACATATAGTATGTATGTATATAATGCCTCATTCAAAAGTCCTTTTACCAACACAGGGGAATATAGAACTGGTTTCTTCTCTCCCATCCTAATCAATGTACAATCTGTCCATCTCCAATCCTTTCTCTTTGCAGAAATCTCTATACGACTAAAACTCTCATGCTCTGTCTGTCTGTTTGTGACCTCCAATTACCACAAATGGTGCATTACTGCGGCACTTTTTTTGGCTAAATCGAATTAAAATGCACTAACTTACAGAATGCAGGCAAAGTTCAGGGTTATATATTAGTATAAAATTGCTCATTCACCAAAATAAACAGGCTCCCTTTTAACCCGACAGCCAATCCGCCATCATGGAAATTGGGATGCGCACAGCCAGCCTCAGCAGCGACACCTACTGGAGCAAAAGGGCAGGGCAGCTCTATTTCGAGAGGTCACATTCTGCTAATCACCATCAGCAAGAGTCAGATTGGGACAGATCAAACTGCCACCCGTCAATAACAGATAATTAAATCTTATTGTAATGACATACTTCGAGACACCCATAAAACCCTTTGCTGCAGTCAAAAGAGAGCGGTGACTATATCACATCCATTTAGGAGAGCACCAAACACATCATCAAGAATAATCAGCATCCTTGGTGTTACTGCTTCGTATCTTCTAGACAGCATTAGGGTAAAAAAAAATGGTCAGCCTAATTATGCCGCGTGGAAAGGGAAGGGGGGCATTATGGTCAAGAGATGACGCCAGACGTAGTCGGGAAGCAGCAAGGAGAAGGAGAGAACAAGAATCAGATGAGAGAAGAAGAGACAGAGGAGGAGAGGCATGCACGTCTCCAGGATCAGAGACAAACAACAAACAGCAGAAGAGATGAAGAGACGGGGGATGAAAGGGCTGCATGTCTCCAGAATGACAACAAGAGGCACAGGGGTGGCAGAGCAACACTCACAACATGCTGGAGGAACTCAGCAGGTCGGGCAGCATCCATGGAAATGATCAGTCAACGTTTTGGGCAGGAACCCTTCACCAGGAGGGAGGAGGCAGAGGCCCTATAAAGGAGGTGGAGGGAGGGTGGGAAGGAGAAGGTGGGTAGGTGCCAGGTGAAAAACCAGTAAGGGGAAAGGGGTGGGGGTTGGGGAGGGGAGGCAGGGAGGTGAGAGGCAGGAAAGGTGAAGAAGGGATAGGGGAAAGCACAATGGGTAGTAGAAGGAGGCGGAACCATGAGGGAGGTGATAGGGAGCTGGGGGAGGGGTCAGAGTGAAACAAGGATGGGGGAAGGGAGGGGGAGGGAATTACCGGAAGTTGGAGGTTCATGCCCAGAGGCTGGAGACTACCCAGACGGTATATGAGGTGTTTCTCCTCCAAACTGAGTTTAGCCTCATCCTGGCAGTAAAGGAGGCCACATATGGACATATCTGAATGGGAATGTGAAGGAGAGTTGAAGTGGGTGGCGACTGGGAGATCCTGTCCGTTGTGGCGGACAGAGCGGAGGTGCTCGATGAAGCAGTCCCCCAATCTGCGTCCGGTCTCATTGATGTAGAAGAGACCGCACCGGGAGCACCGGATGCAATAGATGACCCGAACAGACTCACAGGTGAAGTGTTGCCTCACCTGGAAGGACTGTTTGGGGCCCTGAATGGTGGCAAGAGAGGAGGTATAGGGACAGGTGTAGCACTTACGCTTACAGGGATAAGTGCCGGGTGGGAGATCCGTGGGGAGGGATGTGTGGACCAGGGAGTCGTGGAGGGAACGACCCCTATGGGAAGCGGAGAGGGGTGGAGAGGGAAAGATGTGTTTAGTGGTGGGGTCCTATTGAAGGTGGTGGAAGTTGCAGAGGATAATGTGCTGGATCCAGAGGCTGGTGAGGTGGTAGGTGAGGACAAGGGGAACTCTGTCCCCGTTGTGGTGAGAGGAGGATGGGGTGAGGGCTGAAGTGTGGGAAATGGAGGAGATGTGGGTGAGGGCATCATTGATGATGGCAGAAGGGAAACCATGATCCTTAAAGAAAGAGGACATTTGAGATGTCCTGATGGCAGATAAGCCAGAAATGATGCCATCAAAAGTATCCTTCGTTAAACGAGGAGGAGCTATATTTGCTTTGCTACACGTCGTTCTTCTTTAATAAACTGAAGTTTACTACTTCAGTTTCCAAAGCAAAGCGATACCAATAGCATTCAGGAAAATTTAATGTTCATTCTGGTCACATCAGACTGCATTACCCTTCTCTCAAAGGATGCCCCAACGGGTCACCCCGTTGTCTAGTATTTATAGAAAATTAACAAAAAATCCAATGTTTCCCTACATATTATGACAATATGCAGAAGAAATTCCATTACACTTGCTCCTTATAACAAAATATATAACACACTGATAAACTCAATGTACACATGAACAGTATGCTACCATAGTGATGATTGGTATAGTCTTCAATGGAACTCTCTCCTGCACATTGTTATACAGAAATACTAAAGCTGCTTGATGATAAAAGATATTTACTGTATCATTAATTTTCTAACTGCTGCCTCCTCAGCATGTGTCTGTCCACCATCCAAATCAGACTAATTTTTAGATAACCAATCCCCTTACTCTATACTAGCTGCTGAGTTGGTTGAAATCTACTTTTAATATAAAACATGGTGCCTGAAAGGCTTCAAAATTCTGTTTTTAAACCCAATTGGTTGAAGCTTGTTGTCTGGATCCAGCCAAGTTTTCATGAAGAATTACGTTTGTAAATAACATACAGAAACAGTTGTTAAAAATGCAGTCTCCACACACGTAGAGCCAAAAGAGGCATTCCTTCAAAATAATCACTTTACTCAGCTTCGGCACTCACCACTAATACGAGAACTCGAAGCTCAGGCCAGTGGGTTTCTGGTTCAATCTGCTGAGCGATGCTATCACTTCCATCTTCCTTCACTCCCATACTCCACTGAACAAACCCTCCATACATGCTTCTACATGCACTGCCTGAGCCCTGGCGAGCAATCTCTGAGAGCTCTCCTTCTAAACCAAACAACTTGGCAAGGGCATAAACTGCAAAAGAAAGTAGTAATACTTAATATAAAACACCAAAATATACCAGCAATGGGTTGTGATCAGCAAATTCTACATACCAAAATATTAAAAGCAACAATTGAATCATCTCTTAATAAAGTTGGACTTTAAAATTGCTGTCAACAACTGAAAAATCAATTTTCTCCTGCAGGTTCATAGCTGTAGTTCAAGGCCCACTGTCCAAAATTCTGGCCTCTGCATAATCAAAGGTCTATAATGAATCTCCCAACTTACTTACCCAGACAAGCATAACCAGCTGCAGAGGATGCCAGACCTGCTGCTGTGGGGAAGTTATTTACAGAGTAGATATGTACTTTATAGTTGAGAGTTAACGTGTTGGAATTTTCATCTCCACTGTTTCTCCTTTTTCTTGCTAGACGACGGACTGGGAAGAGGAAAAAAGACAAGTTCTTGAGCATCTGCAAACCTAAATAGCTATGCAATTACAAAGCATTATTTTAATACTTTCAAAACCTGGCTTAAAAATTAACTGTGTCTGAAACTGTACTTCAAAAAAAAATTAAAGCAACAAAAAGAGGATCATTCTAGAATTTCAGAAATTAAAAGAATGTTAACTGTGGACATAAATAAATAACAATATGCAAATGCAGACATAAATAAATAACAACATAACAGAGTCCTTAAATGAGTGTAGCTATCCCTTTTTGCTCAAGAGCCTGGTGGATGAGGGGTAGTAACTGTTCTTGAACCTGGTGGTGTGAGTCCTGAGGCTCTTGTACCTTCCACTCAATGCCAGCAGTGAGAAAAGAGCATGGCCTGGGTGGTGGGGATCTCGGATTATCGATGCTGCTTTTCAAGAGCCAACAAGATTGCTTCTGCTTTGGACCTGTTGCTTCAGTAGGCAAACTGGAGTGGATCCAAGTCACTGCTGAGACAGGAGCTGATATGCTTCAGCACCAGCCTCTCAAAACACTTCATCACTATGAATGTAAGTGCCACTGGGCGACAGTCATTTAGACAGGTTACCACGCTCTTCTTGCACATCGGTACAATTGCAGCCTGCTTGAAGCAGGTGGGTACCACACACTGCCAGAGCAAGAGGTTGAAGATACCCGAGAATACACTAGCCAGTTGGTCAGCACGGGTCTTCAGTACTCAGCCAGGTACTCTGTCCGGACCAGATGCATTCCTTGGATTCACTATCTTGAGGCAGCCTGAACGTCATCTTCAAATACTAAGACCAAATGATCACCGGGAGACTTAGGAGTGCATGATGGTTCCTCCCCATTTTGGTGGTCAGAAAGTGCATTGAATTGAAGGAGTTATTCAATAAAGTGATGAATGAAGATGTTGGTGGAGAAGAACCAGTTAGACCAGTCTGGAAAGAAAGTAGTCTGACCTGCACAAAGTGCTTCCAGCAATTTTAGTTTTTTTTTGTCAATTGAGTGGAACGAACCTGAACTGCCTCTAATGCAAGTACTCCAAACATCGCACCTCTCCTGGAAGTTCCGGGAGTCTCCCACATATCGATAGTGGCTCCCTGACCCCTGGAAATGATAATACAATATCCCGGAAATAGATTCTTTTTGAGAGAGAGAGGGAGAGCGAACATCCTGATTGGTCTCTCTTCGTGCTAAGAGTGGTCTCCAACCACCAGGTAGCGAGGAAACAATATGATTTGGCGATATGAAACGATATGAGTCAGCTGCACCTTTCCTCATTCCGTCACGCACTGTTGAATTTTAACGCACCAGAGGCATCAGTGACTCAAGACGTGCAAAGGAATGGGTCCATGACGCATTTGTGAATGATTCCAGTCAATCTCCCATGTCAGCACAGGAAAAAGATCAACTCCTCGAGCTTGCAAATGACGGTGGGCTGGAAAGTATGTTTGACATAACATCTCTGCCGGCATTCTGGATCAAAGTCAAGGCTGAATATCCTGAGATAGCCACGAAAGCACTGAAAATGTTGCTTCCATTTCCAACATATTTCTGCGAAGTGGAGTTTTCTGCAATGAATGCAACGAAAACTAAATTGCGGAATAGACTGGACATAAGGAACCCCCTTTGAGTATCGCTGTCTCCCATCACCCCTCGATAGGACCGCGTTGTTGCAGGAAAACAAGCCCAGGGCTCCCACTGATTCAGCGGTATTGGTGTGTTGCAATGATTTTATATGTTCATACGAGGAAAATATGTGCTGTGTGTTTAATATCAAAACGTTACTTAAAATGTTATGATGCCATTGACTTATAAGTGGCTCTCCTTTGGATCAGGACTACAGAGCGTTGTGGGAGCTGATTTCTGAAGAAAGGCAGTTTTTTAAAAAACTTCTTCGAGTGCAAGAAGGGCGAGACTGCGCAGGCACGTGACGTCAGCAGGACCGCGCGGAGAGTTTAAAAAGGAGACCACCCTACACAGCGGGCAGCAGAGTGAGTGGGAGCAGAGTGTAGGGCTTTGGCTTCAACAGGCTTCGGCGGTAAACGGGAAGAGGCGAGAGCGAAGCGCCAACTCTTTTTTTTTCTTCCCCCCCCCCACCCCTTTCGCGAATCGGCCCGGACAGACAGGAACAGCAGGGCTCTCACAGCTAACGGTATGAGCTAACGATTTTCAAAGTTCGTCTGTTTGGTGAGGTAAGTAGGTGAGTACACTTATTTTTCCTGTTTCATTCCTGTAGAATTAGATAGCATGCCTGCAGGGTTAGTGCTTTGTTCAGGGTGTCAGATGTGGGAATCCTGGGAGACCTCCAGCCTCCCTGATGGGCACATCTGCGCCAGGTGCACCGAGATGCAGCTCCTCAGAGACCGTGTTAGGGATCTGGAGCTGCAGCTTGATGACCTACTGCTTATCAGGGAAAGTGAAGAGGTGATAGACAGGAGCTACAGGGAGGTAGTCATCCCTAGGCTACAGGGGTCAGAAAACTGGGTCACTGTCAAGAGAGGGAAGGGAAATGCCCGGATAGTGGAGAGCACCCCTGTGGCTGTCCCCCTCAGCAACAAATATCTTGTTCTGGATGCTGTTGAGGGGGATGACCTGACGGGGGATGCCCACGGTGACCGGGTCTCTGGCACTGTTGTGCAGGAGAAAAGGAAGGAGAAGAGGAATGCGGTAGTCATAGGGGATTCCATAGTCAGGGGAACAGACAGGAGATTCTGTGAGCCTGACAGAGATACCCGCATGGTGTGTTGCCTCCCAGGTGCCAGGGTACGGGATGTCTCGGATCGGGTCCTGAATATTCTAAAGGGGGAGGGTGAGCAGCCAGTTGTCTTGGTACATGTTGGTACCAATGACATAGATAGGACAAAGGAGGAGGTCCTGAAGAGAGATTTCCAGGAGTTAGGAAGGAAGATGAGAAGCAGGACCTCCAGGGTAGTAATCTCAGGATTGCTACCTGTGCCGCATGCTAGCGAGGGCAAGAGTAGTCGGATCAGGCAGATGAATGCGTGGCTGAGAGACTGGTGCAGGGGGCAGGGCTTCAGATTCTTGGATAATTGGGATCTCTTCTGGGGGAAGTATGACCTGTTCAAAAAGGACAGGTTACACCTGAACCCGAAGGGGACCAATATCCTGGCGGGAAAGTTTAATAGAGCTGTTAGGGATTGTTTAAACTAATTTGGCAGGGGGATGGGAACTGGAATAATAGATCGGAGGAAGGGGAAAACAGAAATAAATCTAAGATAGTGAGCAGTAAAGATGTCAGGAAAGACAGGCAGGTGATGGGGCAAATGTGTAGCCATTGGGATGAGTTGAAGTGCAATAAAGTTGCAGTGAAATCAAAGCAAAAAGTATCAAATACTGGTCTTAAGGTGTTGTACTTAAATGCACGCAGCATAAGGAATAAGGTGGATGATCTTGTTGTACAGCTACAGATTGGCAGGTATGATATTGTGGCCATCACTGAGACCTGGCTAGAGGATGCATGTCTCTGGGAGCTGAACGTCCATGGATACACGGTGTATCGGAAGGATAGGAAGGTAGGCAGAGGGGGAGGCGTGGCTTTATTGGTAAGAAATGATATTAAATCGATAGAAAGAGGTGATATAGGATCGGAAGGTGCAGAATCTTTATGGGTTGAGCTAAGGAATAGCAGGGGTAAAAAGACCCTGATGGCAGTTATTTATAGGCCTCCAAACAGCTGCAGGGATGTGGACTACAAATTACAACTGGAAATAGAAAAGGCTTGTCAGAAGGGCAGTGTTATGATAATTGTGGGGGATTTTAACATGCGAGTAGATTGGGAAAATCAGGTCAGCACTGGATCTCAAGAGAGAGAATTTGTAAAATGTCTGCGAGATGGCTTTTTAGAACAGCTTGTTGTTGAACCTACTAGGGGATCGGCTGTACTGGATTGGGTATTGTGTAATGAACCGGAGGTGATTGGAGAGATTGAGGTGAAGGAACCCTTAGGAGGCAGTGATCATAACATGATTGAGTTCACTGTGAAATTAGAAAAAGGGAAGCCGAAATCTGATGTGTCGGTATTTCAGTGGAGTAAAGGAAATTACAGTGGCATGAGAGAGGAACTGGCCAAAGTTGACTGGAAAGAGACACTGGCGGGAAAGACGGCAGAGCAGCAGTGGCTGGAGTTCATGCGAGAAATGAGGAATGTGCAAGACAGGTATATTCCAAAAAAGAAGAAATTTTCGAGTGGAAAAAGGATGCAACCGTGGTTGACAAGAGAAGTCAAAGCCAAAGTTAAAGCAAAAGAGAGGGCATACAAGGAAGCAAAAATTAGTGGGAAGAGAGAGGATTGGGAAGTTTTTAAAACCTTACAAAAGGAAACCAAGAGGGTCGTTAAGAGAAAAGAAATTAACTATGAAAGGAAGCTAGCAAATAATATCGAAGAGGATACTAAAAGCTTTTTCAAGTATTTAAAGAGTAAAAGACAGGTGAGAGTAGATATAGGACCGATAGAAAATGATGCTGGAGAAATCGTAATGGGAGATGAGGAGATGGCAGAGGAACTGAACAAGTATTTTGCATCAGTCTTCACTGAGGAAGACAGCAGGATACTGGACACTCAAGGGTGGCAGGGAAGAGAAGTGTGCATAGTCACAATTACAACAGAGAAAGTACTCAGGAAGCTGAATAGGCTAAAGGTAGATAAATCTCCTGGACCAGATGGAATGCACCCTCGTGTTCTGAAGGAAGTAGCTGTGGAGATTGCGGAGGCATTAGCGATGATCTTTCAAAAGTCGATAGATTCTGGCATGGTTCCGGAGGACTGGAAGATTGCAAATGTCACTCCGCTATTTAAGAAGGGGGCAAGGAAGCAAAAAGGAAATTATAGACCTGTTAGCTTGACATCCGTGGTTGGGAAGTTGTTGCAGTCGATTGTCAAGGATGAGATTACAGAGTACCTGGAGGCATATGACAAGATAGGCAGAACTCAGCAAGGATTCCTTAAAGGAAAATCCTGCCTGACAAACCTATTACAATTTTTTGAGGAAATTACCAGTAGGCTAGAGAAGGGAGATTCAGTGGATGTTGTATATTTGGATTTTCAGAAAGCCTTTGACAAGGTGCCACACATAAGGCTAAACAAGATAAGAGCCCATGGAATTACGGGAAAGTTACATACGTGGATAGAGCGTTGGCTGATTGGCAGGAAACAGAGAGTGGGAATAAAGGGATCCTATTCTGGTTGGCTGCCAGTTACCAGTGGTGTTCCGCAGGGATCAGTGTTGGGGCCGCTTCTTTTTACATTGTACATCAACGATTTAGATTATGGAATAGATGGCTTTGTGGCTAAGTTTGCTGACGATACGAAGATAGGTGGAGGGGCCAGTAGTGCTGAGGAAATGGACAGTCTGCAGAGAGACTTGGATAGATTGGAAGAATGGGCAGAGAAGCGGCAAATGAAGTACAATGTTGGAAAGTGTATGGTTATGCACTTTGGCAGAAGAAATAAACGGGCACACTATTATTTAAATGGGGAAAGAATTCAAAGTTCTGAGACGCAACGGGACTTGGGAGTCCTCGTACAGGATACCCTTAAAGTTAACCTCCAGATTGAGTCAGTAGTGAAGAAGGCGAATGCAATGTTGGCATTCATTTCTAGAGGAATAGAGTATAGGAGCAGGGATGTGATGTTGAGGCTCTGTAAGGCGCTGGTGAGACCTCACTTGGAGTACTCTGGGCAGTTTTGGTCTCCTTATTTAAGAAAGGATGTGCTGACGTTGGAGAGGGTACAGAGAAGATTCACTAGAATGATTCCGGGAATGAGAGGGTTAACATATGAGGAACATTCGTCTGCTCTTGGACTGTATTCCTTGGAGTTTAGAAGAATGAGGGGAGACCTCATAGAAACATTTCGAATGTTAAAAGGCATGGACAGAGTGGATGTGGCAAAGTTGTTTCCCATGATGGAGGAGTCTAGTACGAAAGGACATGACTTAAGGATTGAAGGGCGCCCTTTCAGAACAGAAATGCGAAGAAATATTTTTAGTCAGAGGGTGGTGAATCTATGGAATTTGTTGCCACGGGCAGCAGTGGAGGCCAAGTCATTAGGTGTATTTAAGGCAGAGATTGATAGGTATCTGAGTAGCCAGGGCATCAAAGGTTATGGTGAGAAGGCAGGGGAGTGAGACTAAATAGGAGAAAATGGATCAGCTCATGATAAAATGGTGGAGCAGACTCGATGGGCCGAATGGCCTACTTCTGCTCCTTTGTCTTATGGTCTTATGGTCTTATAATTCAGTGGTCCCCAATCTCCGGGCCGCGAAGAATACAGCGGTGGCTGGAACGCACCCAGCACATCTTTAAGGAAAAAAGCCGACTTCCGGTGAGGCACGAGGCAAGATGGCAGCACAGCATTGAGCGCTGACATACAACCCTCCTTTTTCAAGTTCTTCAGGGCTCATAGACAGTTTTAGTACAAGGCTGAGTTGGAGAAAGGTCTAGCTAAAGACATGGCTTCAAAAAAAGATTCAAATTCAACCAGGAAACAAGATACCAGCAGATGACACCAAGCTAGCGATTCATCCGCAGAAATAGCTATGCTAATTAGACAAATAATGGCAACGGAGATGGAATCGCTGCAAGAAACGGTAGAACACATGCTAAAGGAGTTACTGGAAAAGGCTCTCGACCCCATACAGAAGCATATGGCAGAGAATAACAACATTCTCCAGTCGTTAAAGGAGCAAGCGGACACTCACGCTAAAAAATTTAACACGGCCTTCAGTAAAATAGACAACATTCAGGTTTGCTTACGCAAGAATGAGAAAGTTACTAACTCCTATCTCGCGGAGGTGAGTAAGATATGGAAAAAGTTAAATGACTTGGAGGACAGATCCAGGAGAAACAGTGTGCGGCTGGTCAACTTACCGACAGGCGCTGAGGGCGAAGATCCAAGAGGTTACCTCCAGAAGATGCCGCCTAATTGGATTCCAGCCCTCAAGAATTCCCACAGCACTCCATTGGAAATCGACAGAGCACATAGGATCTTTCCCAACAACACCTCAAGACCGCGGACCATGATTTTTAAGCTTCTACGGTACACCGACCAGCAGGCTATCCTGGAGGGTGCGAGGAAAGCCAAACCTACTCTCCCTGATGGCACCCAGCTGCAGTTCTTCGCCAACTACAAGCCCCGGCACGATGCAGGAATGGCAGGGATACAAGGAGATCCATGCTAATCGACAGAAGGGGATCGACTCATTCCTCATATACCCAGCAATTTTGAAAGTGAATATCAAGGGCATGAAGATGTCGTTTAACTCGGCAGAGGAAGCGAAAGAAGCTCTGAAATCATTGGTGCTGGGAGATATGGAAGACCCTGGGCAAAGTCCACACGCCCCTTGGGAGGAGGTGGAACAGCATCAAGAGCTCGGACTAGCGTGTATGTGCAACCTAACAGGCACGGGCAAGTTAACATTCTAGGTGTGAAGTTTTCTGGTTATTCTTTTATTGGAAAGTCATTCATTGCACCTTTATATTTAGTTAATTAAGGGGCCAATTTGTTTCTGACTATTGCAGGTCAGAGTTTTAAGGTAATATTCAATATACCCAAAATGTAATATTTCGTCAAGAATGAAGCTGAAAAACAACAGGTTGTTCTGACTAACTTTAGAATGTTATGTCTCCAGTAGACTTGTTTACATTACTGGGAACCAGATAAGACGTCACTGGCGCTATCGCTAAGCAACGGTCTATTGAAGCGACAGTTTCTTGCAAGGTAGCTATTGGGATCTTGAATACGTGTTACTGCATACTATATTTGAGACGGAAATGATTTTACTTATATAGCTTAACCTTATATAGGTTTCTTTTCTCTTGTCTCTTTGATATGATTGTCTCTGAGAACTGCTTTGCCTTTCTAATTTGTTGGTGCTGGAAAGGGGGCAGTTGATGTCAGTGTTCAGTGTCTGACATTGCTAAGTGACACTCACAGATGTTACAAAGCAAAGGGTTGAATGGGAGGGGTGGGGGTGGGAAGGGGATAACTCAGGGCTCCACCACCAACTTACAACAACAGATCCAGGGGAAGATGAGCAACAAAGATAAAATAGAAAATCTTACTATTGTATCATTTAATGTTAGAGGATTAAACTCTTCCTACAAGCGTTCAAAGGTTTTAGATTTCTTACGCAGAAAGAAAACAGATATTGCGCTGTTACAGGAAACACATCTTACACCTAATGACATTCCCAGGGTTCAAAACTGTTTTTATAAACCCGTTGTGGCATCAGCTGATGGTACTCGTACAAAAGGAGTTATGATAGTAATGAGACGTAATAGTAATGTATCAATTGAAAGGACGGGCACTGACAATAAGGATGTCTAGGTTTTGCTGCACATCCATTCAGGGTAAAAAAGTTGCATTCATTAGCCTATATGCTCCAACTATATTCGAGATTGAATTTTTTCCCTCAATTACCTTACAATTACTGTAGTTAAGTGACTACGTTGGTTCAGACATGAATGCTTTGGTAAAGATTAACCTCAATAAATCTTCCTCAACTATATCAAGCTCTCAAGAATCTGCTTCCAAAGCACTTAACCTTTTTCTAACGGATTTAAATTTAACTGATATGCGGAGGGTGCATAATCCATCTGCTAAAGACTATACCTTCTTCTCCACAAGACATAAAACTTTCTCTCGGATAGATTACATTCTTATATCCTCCGGTCTGCTGCCTTTAGTAAACTCAATAGAATTTTTGCCCAGACACCTATCTGATCACAAACCAGTCATATCTACTTTTAATTACGGCAAAATTAAAAATAAGGCTACTAGGTGGAGGTTTAACTCCACCCTTCTAAAAAATGATGAATTTCAATCACAACTGAGAACAAAACTGACAGAATTTATAAATTTAAATAAAAATAGTGCCTCAGATGTGACAGTGATTTGGGCCTCCATCAAGGGTTTCTTACGAAATAACGCCATATGGTTCAGTTCCCACCTACATAAAAACCGGCTTCAAAAGATTTCCACCTTAGAAGAAGAATGTAAGGTTTTGGAAAATGATCTCAAAGGGATATACATCATAACAAAAGAAAACGAGCTCAAAACAAAACAAGCAGAATTAAATGATTTATTAAGAGACAGGGCAGAATATATGATCCACATAACCAAACATAAGTATTACGCAGAAGGCAGCAGACGGAGCCATCTTTTAGCTCTAACGCTCAAACAACAGGAAACTAAAAGGTCTATACCAGCGATTAGATGTGCTAAACATGGAGTAGTATCTTCAACAGAGGAAATAAACAAGACATTCAAGAATTACTTTAAAGAATTGTATACAAGTGGCTCAGTTCCTTCTGAGAATGACTTCACAGATTTTTTTTTAGTGGATTAGACCTCCCTATGTTGTCACTAGAGGACACCAAAATACTAGACTCTCCTATTACACTGGATGAGCTACTCAAAGCAGTTAAAGCTACAAATAAGGGCCGTACGCCAGGCATAGATGGCATACCTGTGGAACTTTACCTAGCACCTTGGGATATTCTTGGATCAGTATGGTTAGAAACGTTAAGATGCTTTTGGAAATGGCGCTTTCCATAGAGACCTAAACACAGCCCTGATCACAGTTATACCTAAGCCCAGTAAGGATCCCTTGGAGTGTACCAATTACCGTCCAATCTCCTTGATAAATGCCGACCTCTACTTTTATATATTTCTAATCCTGAGAGATCCATTCCTGCTGTTTTAGAGTTATTAGCACAATTTGGTCTTTTCTCAGGTTATAAATTAAATCTTAGTAAGAGTGAACTTTTTCCGATTAATAAACATCTTCCCTTATATTATAAATTTCCATTTAAATTGATTAATAATTACTTTTCATATCTTGGGATTAAAATTACTTGTAAACATAAAGATTTATTTAAGACTAACTTTTTACCATTAATAGACCATATTACTCAACTTTCATCTAAATGGTTTCCCTTATATTTAACTTTGATTGGTCGTATTAATGCAGTTAAGATGTTTTTTTTGCCAAAATTTTTATATGTGTTTCAGGCATTACCAATTTTCGTTCCTAAATCTTTTTTTGATAAAGTTGACTCTAAAATTTCTTCATTTATTTGGCAGAACAAGAATCCGAGACTGGGTAAAATACATTTACAGAAAGCTAAGAGAGATGGAGGTTTAGCATTACCTAACTTTAGATTTTATTATTGGGCTATTAATATTCGACATATGAAATTTTGGTTACTTGATCGGGACATACTATTTATTCCTAAATGGGTAGCATTGGAATTACAATCTGTTCAGGGTTATACACTTGGTTCTATTTTAGGTTCCTCTCTTCCTTTTGATTCGAAACGTCTTAAGCAGGTCTCTAACCCGATAGTTAAATATGCTTTGCGCATTTGGTTTCAATTCAGAAAATTTTTTGATCTTAATCAATTCGGGTTAGCGATTCCTATTTTAGGTAACATATTTTTTCCTCCCTCTTTTACGGATCGCGCTTTTCAAACTTGGAAGACTAAGGGTATTTTACGGTTTTTGGATTTATTTTTAGATGGTTCCCTTATGTCTTTTGAACAATTATCTAACAAATATAACTTATCAAGAATACATTTTTTTAGATATTTACAAGTTAGAAATTTCCTAAGTACTATACTTACTTCCTTTCCAATGCTTCCTCCTATATATATTTTAGATTCGATAATTAACCTTAATCCATGTCAGAAAGGTGCATCGGCTATGATTTATAATATTATTATGAAACTTAGGAAAGCTCCATTTGATAAGATTAGGGTAGATTGGGAACAGGAATTGGGGCTTACCATTTCTGTGGATGATTGGGGGCAGATTTTACAATTAGTTAATACTTCCTCTATTTGTGCTAAACATTCCCTAATTCAATTTAAAGTGGTTCATAGAGCACATATGTCCAAAGATAAGTTAGCGCGTTTTTACTCGCATATTAATCCTTTCTGTGATAGATGTTCGGGGCAGATAGCCTCTTTAACTCATATGTTTTGGTCTTGCCCTACTTTGGAAACTTTTTGGAGAGATATTTTCAATATTATTTCTAAGGTATTAAATATAGATATCTCTCCTCACCCTATTACTGCTATCTTTGGACTACCTAAAATTTCTAGTAATCTTTCCCCTTCAGCCCGTAGAATGATTGCATTTCTTACTTTAATGGCGAAAAGATGTATTTTACAACATTGGAAAGAGCTTAATGCTCCAACTACCTTTTTTTGGTTTTCTCAGACGATTTTATGTTTGAATCTGGAGAAAATTAGAAGTAACCTTTATGATTCTTCATTTAAATTTGAACAGATTTGGGGACCTTTTATTCGATATTTTCATTTAATGTAATATTTACCCTTCTTGTTTTCTCTTCACTGTTTTAATGGAGGTCGGGATTGAGGACGTGATTTTAAGTTTAACTCTGTTTGGTTTCAAGTTAGCCCATTGCTTTGCTTTGCTTTTAGTTAGTTGCACGGTGGGTTTTTTTTTTGGGGTTTTTTTTTTCTTTTTTTCCATTGATATATATAAAATCTAGTATACTATTATGTTATCTTGGTTTCTTATGCTTAAATTACATTGTTTGTAGTATTTTCTTTTTGGTATTGTTATCTTTTGGAATTTTATTATACTTTAACATTGTATTAATGTTTATATGGCTTACCTTTTTTGTATACTTACTCAATAAAAAGATTTAAAGAGATAAATGCCGACCTCAAAGATATTTTCCAAAGTTTTAGCCAGTAGACTTGAGACAGTAGTTGGGAAAATAATTAGCCCAGATCAAATGGGCTTTATCAAGGGGCGTCTCGCATCTGATAATATTCACCTGTTCTTACACGTACTGAGTGCAACACATAAAATCCCGCCTGCCTGTGGCCTGCTATTTCTAGATGCTGAAAGAGCATTCAATCACCTTGAATGGCCAGATCTTTGGAGAGTTCTAAAAAAATTTAAGTTCGGCGATAAATTTATCAATATGATTCAAACACTGTATGCTAATCCTTCAGCCTGGGTATGTGTGGGAGGAGGTTTCTCAGAGTTATTTGACATAGGATGGGGCACACGACAAGGGGACCCTTTGTCTCCTTTAATTTTTACTATATCTATTGAACCGCTTGCACATTTAATTAGAAACTCTCCTCAGATCTCCCCTATTACAATAGGTACAACATCGCATTCAGTATCACTTTACGCGGATGACACACTAATTTAAATGGCAAATGTTGAACAAACTCTCCCCTATGTTTTAGAAACACTGGAGCAATTTGGATTTCTTTCAGGATACAAAGTTAATTTGTTAAAATCAGCACTGATGCTGATTAATACAGATAAAAGTAAGATGTCTCTTCCTCCCCAGATTGAAGTTACAAATGAAGTCCTCTACTTGGGTATTAAAGTTAAACTTCCCTATCATCTGTGGCTAAAACAAATTACTCTAATTCTGAAAAAAATAGAAGAAGATATTAATAGATGGAGACACCTGCCAGCATCAGTCCCGGCCCGTATAGCGGTCATTAAAATGAACATCTTACCCCGCATTAATTTTATCAGCTCAATGATCCCACTTACACCTCCAGCAGGATATTGGCAAAAACTGGACTCCTTACTACGATACTATGTTTGGAATGGTAAAAGACCCAATGTCAAATGGTCAGCTCTACAATTCAAAAAATCGAATGGGGGATTGGCATGTCCAAATTTTAAATTGCATCACTGGGCATTTGTACTAAAACGTCTTAGCTATTGGATGAAGGAGGATAAAGTTTCGTCCTGGAAAAATATAGAACAAGAGCTAATAGCACCAATAAGGTTGAAGGACCTTCTCCTTATAGGTGTGTCTACCAAAAAATATGATTTGTATTACGGTCCAATTTTAACCCATTATACTACAAGTGTTTAGAGCAGCAGAAAAATTCCTAAAATTTAAAAGCGTACGGTGCAAATCATCTCCATTATGGAACAGTAATCGTTTTCTACCTGGGGGGAAACCACTCATTAACAGAACTTGGGAGGATAAAGGTATTACTACTCTTCAAGATATTAATGGGGCAAGTACTATCCTTGACTTTCAAGAACTGATATCTCGATATAATATTGATAAACATTCTCTTTTCTTCTACTTTCAAGTAAAATCAGCTTGTAAAGCCTACGGTGTTCCCTAGGGGTCAGATTTAAAGGACCATCCCATTTTAAGTTGGATACAGAGTGCTCCAGGACAGATAATGTCATATACCCATGATAAATTAAACTCCCAGAATTATATGCCCACATCGGGAATGTAAGCTTGGGATAGGGACATATCTGAATTGGGACAAGACTTAGACTGGGATGCGATTTGGGATAATGCTGCTGGTGCTTCGAAAAACCCAAATCATCGGTATATACACTTGAAATTTTGTCACAGAGCATATTTAACACTGAGAATTAGACATCAAATCGGACTGGTTCCTGACCCTTATGGCTCATTTGGCCCCCATGGAGCCATTGGCTCTTTTATACATGTTGTATGGGAATGTCCAGGGGTTTTTGGTTTGTGGGGGAAGGTTATCAGTACTCTTACAGAACCAACAGGGGTACAATTACTAATGGACCCCGCTGTACATCTTCTAAATGATGACTCCCACCTTTCCCTTACGGAAAAAACACGCAAAATCTGGCTGGCAGGCCTGACTGCAGCTAAGAAGATTGTAGTCCAGCGTTGGACACCTCCCCATGATATTTCAAATACTCACTGGATTCGGAGCTTTTTGGACATTTCTTACCTGGAACTTTCATCAGCAAGAATAAATGATGCACGAGCAAACACAATCATAATGTGGACAAATTTGATATCTAACTTATAATATCTTTTGTTAAAATAGGAATGCTTTGTCTGTGTATGTACAATTCAGTTGATTGGTGGAGGGGAGAAGGATGGGGGGGACAGAGGGGTGGAGGGGGGGATAGTCATGAAGGTTGGGGGGTAGCTGGGTTAAACAGTCAAAATGTAATTGGCAACTGGTTGTATTGAATGTAATTTGTTGGTGTTGCAATAAAAAAATTAATAATAAAAAGAAAAAATACCAAAATAAACAAGCTAATTGATTAGGTGCTGCCCAGCATGTAAATGTCGGCCCAGATCAGAGGCGATTGCTGATTGCGTTGTCTCTGATCTGGGCCAACATTTACGCCGGGCAGCATCTAATCAATTAGATTGTTTATTTCGGCTTTTTTCTTAAAGATGTGCTGGGTGCGTTCTAGCTACCGCTGTATTCTTCGCAGCCCGGCGGATTGGGACCACTGTTATAATTGACTAATCACTACATTCGTGAGAGGAAAATATGCGCTGTGTTTAATATTAAATTCGTTAGATAAACCCCTTTAGAAACAAAATTGAGTATATTAGCCACTTACAAGTGACTTATCACCTATATTCCAGTCGCGTTTAACACAACCCCCCCCCCCCTCAGGTCGGCCAGTCCGCAAGAATATTGTCAATACTAAACCGGTCCGCGGTGCAAAAAAGGTTGGGGACCCCTGATTTAAACTAGCCTGCTGACTGCCAAGGTGCTACGCTATTGATGTCCTACGTGATGAGGCCTAACTCCCTGTAGACTTGCTTAAAGTTGTAATAGAATAAACATGATAAGTACATATTTTAATGTCACATTTGCTGCATATACCCAACTTAGTTTACAGATTAGACAAAAATCACTAAACAAAGTATTACATACACCCTTGGAGGTCAACCGGGGGGGGGGGGCGGGGGTGCTACCTCCCTGAAATGGTGGGGCTATCTCCCTGAAATGAGTTTTTGCAGGGTGGGATGTCTGTAATTCCTTCCTTAACTGATCAGAACGAAGCAGCTCATTTGAGATCTGAGCAACATCCAATACAGTCAGAGTAGGATTTGCCTACTTTTACACTCCCTCCTCTTTGTATTAAAAGTGAGCATCTGGAAATGGTATTATGATTTTACCTAGTTTCAAAACATCTTGATTTGAGCAATATCCTGTACAGTCAAGGTAAGATTTTGCCATCTTTACACTGCATTCACTTTGTATTAAGATCAGCAACAAAAACTGTATTATAATTTTAACTAGAGCACCAAACATCTCCACCTGCTTACCCCCAAAAGTGTCCTTGATAGCTTTTAACAACACTCAGTTGTTTCAGATAAAGCAGAAAGTGCAATGTATTGTACCAGCACTAGATAGAACAGGGGTCCCCAACTTTTTTTGCTCCGCGGACCGGTTTAGTATTGACAATATTCTTGCGGACCAGCCAACTGGGGGGGGGGGGTGTTCAAGTAGGGTTAAACCCACCTCAACATGTCTTTTACAGTTAGGATTGCCAACTTTCTCACTCCCAAATAAGGGACAAAAGTAGCAGTCAAATCCCGGGACACTTTACCCCAGGAAAGACTACCATGACCATGAAGCCTTGTGCGGGCATCTGTGTGCGCATGTGTGACGTGCACATGTGCGTATGTGCCGATTTTTCCCTCACAAATCGGTTTTGCCTACATCTTCCCGACTATAGTGTACATACATTATTTCTACTTTATATAGGCTGTGTATTTATCATATCATTCCTGCTTTTATTATATGTTAGTGTTATTTATTTTCAGTTTTATGTGTTAGTTGGTATGATTTGGTAGGTTATTTTTTGGGTCTGGGAACCCTCAAAAATTTTTCCCATATAAATTAATGGTAATTGCTTCTTCGCTTTACGCCATTTCGGCACGAAACGTTTCATAGGAATGCTCTACCTTAGCAGGGGAAATACGGGACAAGGGTGGTCCCATATGGGACAAACCAATTTGGCCCAATATACGGGATGTCCCAGCAAATACGGGACAGTTGGCAACCCTATGTTCAAGTTCAACAGTGTGTGACAGGGAATAAGGTGCAGCTGACTCGTATCGTTTCCTCACGGCCCGGTAGCTCATGCTTCGCGGCCCGGTGGTTGGGGACCACTGAGATAGAAGAATCAACACCCAACACAGATCAAGTACCAACACAACCTATTCTCACGTTATGGGTAATTCAAACTGATGTGCACCTTCCCGTAAGCAAGTTTGCAGCCTTGGGTTTTCGATATTTTCCTCTTTTCCATTTATCCATATTCTGTCCTCCTTGAAACAACGACTAGCAGTGACCGTTGTTGTACTTTTCAACTGAAAAGACAAAATAAAAATCCAAAATTGATTATGGAGGTTATTTAAGAAAAAAAAAGTACATTTGACAGATTTTCAGAATTATACAGCACAAAAACAGGCCATTGCAACCCATCTCACCCATGCCAGCTGTGGTGCCTTCCTATGCTACATTTACCTGCATTCAGCCCACCTCTCTACTCCTTTCTCATCTCTGTCCAAATGCTTTTTTAAATGCTCTGCTACCTCCTCTAACTTGTTCCAAATGTTCACCATTCTGTGTAAAAAAATAATACAGCCCTTCAAATCTCCTTTAAAATTCTCCCCTCTCACCTTAAATCTATGCTCTCTAGTTCTCAACTCCCCTAGGAAGAACTATTCTAACCACCTATCCTTTGCATGTAGCCCATAATTTTGTAAACCTCTACAAGGTCACCACTCAGCCTCCTACATTCTAGCTTTTCCAATCTCGTCTTACATCTACATCCCTCCATCATGGCAAATCTCTTCTGCACTCTTACCACCACATCCTTCTTTTGGAGTGGCGACCAGAACTGTACACAAAATTCTAAATGCAGTCTTCCCAATTTTATTGATTCGTGGTAATATGCAAGCCACACAGAAAGAATGCACTTTTTTTTAAACTTTCAACATATCAATGTCATCTAAAAACTCATGAGGCATGTGATCTATGGAAACTTGGCTGTGTGGATTTGGAATTAGCTTGCCCATTGAAGGCAAGGGGCACCAGTAGATACGTATTCTGCCTGGAGGTTAGTGACTAGAAGTGTTCCGAAAGGATCCGTTCTAAGACCCTAACTACTTGTGATGCTCATAGAGCACTTGAATGACGAAGTGAAAGCTAAATTTGCAGATGACACAAAGGTTGCTGGTGTGTGGATAGTGTAAAGTTGTCATTGGGATCAATGAGATAAATAGGATGCAGATCTGGGTGTAGAAGTGGCAGATGGAATTCAAACTAGAAAACTGTGAAGTGATACACTTTGGAAGATTGATCTTAAAGGCAGAATATGGCAGGATTCTTATCAGTGTGCAGGGACAGAGGTGTCCAAGTCCACAGTGATCTCTCAAAGTTACCATGCAAGTCGACAGATGGTCAAGAAGACATACTGTATGGAACGTTCACCTTCGTTAGTTGGAGGATTAAGTTCCAGAGCCGCAAGGTAATCCTGCAGATCTATAAAACTCTGATTAGACCACACTGAGAATTGTTCAGTTTTGGCTGCTGCATTATAGGAAGGATGTGGAAGCTTTAGAGAAGATACAGAGGTGATGTATCAGGATGCTGCCTGGATTAGAGAACATGTCTTTTGTGGAAGGATTGAACAAGCTATAGGACTTTTCTCTTTGGAGGGAAGGAGGATGAGAGGTGATTTGATGGAATTGTATAAGATTTCAAGGGGCACAGATAGAGCAGATAGCCAGCACCATTTTCCCCAAGTGGCAATGGCCAATACCATAAGACATGTCTTTAAGGTGAGTGGAGGAAAGTTTAGGGGCGATGTCAGAATAGGTTTTTTGTTAATAAACAGAGTCTTGGGTGGCTGGAACGCACTGCTAGGGTTGGTGGTAGAGGCCGATGGGGCAATGGGGACATTTAAGGGACTCTCAGATAGGAACATGGATGCAAGAAAAATGAGGGTTATGGGCTGTATAAGAGGGAAGGGTTAGATTGATTATGCAGCAGGTTTACATAGGTTCTGTTCCATGCTGTTCTTTGTTCCATCTTATATTTTCCTCAAATTAGTTAAAGGAACCAAATAGAATTTCTTCAGATAATGCCCAACCCCAGGTCAGTTGTAATATCACCAAAGTTAGTGGGTTATGGATTTTATTGGTAAAAGTCCTTAAACATCAGTTTTCATTTGCCCTCACGTTGATAACAAAGTGTATCCTTAATTGATCATTTCAATGAATTCCAATAATCCACTATCCCATTGTTTGGAAGTCTTGATGGCTCAGCATCTGCCTCATAGAAGCAAACTCCAATAGTCTGGAATATCTGCTAGTTCTTAGAATGCTGAATGAACAGATTTTTATTGTATATTCGATCGACAATCAATTAAACATACTGAAAACACAGCATGCACATGGTTGAGGTTGTACAATAAATTGATTAAATTGTTTTCCATCTCATTCATGAGAGTAAACTATATTAATACTTCAATTGCTGCCCTTACTGTGGTCGATTAAGACAGAACTAGAGACCAAACCAGAGAGCTTATCAGACTGGCTTAGTCTGCCAGTTTCATTATTTACATAACCAACAGCTATATTTAGTTTGAGGGCAAAGTAGAACACAGATATATGTGGGGGAAAGAAATGGACTTTGGGTAGGCCAGCAAAACTCCTTCAACATTTCAATTATTGCAACCTCAAAACTTACCTGGTCTTGATGTAATGTTACACTCAGTGAAGAATTAATTGGCAGAATCAAGTCTGAATTCCGTTTCCCCCCTACATGCAAGAAATAAAGAGTTTTAGTTTCTCATGATAATATACAGTATAACATTAAAAGTTTCCTCATATTGGCTAAGAATTTGTTTCTCATCATTTCTAATAGCCTGACACTTCTTCATAACTGTTTGCAGAACGCATGCAATACTGTTCCATAATCCCATTACATCAATGGAGTTTGGGATAGAAGGGAAAACAGGAGCAACAACATCTTCTCCTTCTGCAACATATCACCCGGGGGGACATAGGCTTCCGAAAGCAGCTCACCAGAGTCCTCGGTCCTGCTGGGCCAGTCTTTCAAGTTGACCCCAGGTGTAGCCCATCTACTCCCAGAGATGAAGTCCTTGGAGCTCCTGTTGGCGTTTCTGTAGCTCTGGGTTTTTACAGGATTGGATTGCTAGCCCCATGCCCAACCCTCTACTTTTACAGCCAGGCCATGGCAGAGTTAACTTTTCAGCATTTATAAAAGTACAAACAATTAAAAAAACACAAAACAAAGAATACTCTTATTTTAATCCCTCATAGCTGTTCAACCTGAAATTAGTGTACATGGTTTAACCAGACACAGACAGCAGGAGGAGAGTTCCCAGGTCCAGTGATGGAACATAACCCAAAAGGTGCTGACAAAGCTCCAAGAGATTCTGGACTACCCCAATCAGAGAATGTATAACAATACAGCAATGGAATAGGTACTTTGGCCTACAATGACAATGCTGATCATAAGCCAAATTATACCAATTCCCTCCTGCCTGTACGTAAACACTTTAATATGGAGGGATATGGATTATCTAACAGCTTCCTAAATGCCACCATCCTATTTGCTTCCATATGCACCTACAACTGTGCAAAACTTGCCACATACAACTCCTTTGAATATTCCCCCTCTAACCTTGAATGCACATCCTCCAGTACTTAACAATTCGACCTTGAGGTAAATATGACTGTCTACCCTATCTATGCCTCTCATAATCTTACAAATTCCTATCAGGTCTCCCACTCAACTTCAGACCCTCCACGAGAACACAGCACAAGGTTGCCCAGCCTTACAGCTCACAGCGTCTAAATTGGTCAGCATCCTGATAAACCTGCACAAATTGATTGCTGTCCTCATTCTCACTGACATTTTGTGCATGAACTATTGAGGAACAACTTCTTCTCTTCTTCCCCCACCAAATTTCCCATTCTACCCATGCAGTGTCGGGGATTAACTGTTATCCACTGGCTCCTTTCAGTTGCCCCTTAGTCGCTGCCTAGAAAACACCACACAGCTCTACACTTTCCTCCACACAACATCCAAACACTACTTTATCAAGATAACAACATTAATATCTGCTGTGTCTAAACCGTCTTGAACATAGTTTGAACCTAATCACTAAATTGTGGTACAGTCTCCAGTTTTCTAGGCCCTGTCCTGTTTTGGTGGCCTCATTCTGCTTTGCCCTTTCAGGGATTCTTCTTAGTTTTTATTTTGTTCCCTATTCCCCACCTCAAACCCACATCATTATAACCCCTTGTTTTAGATTCTTTTACAAGGCCCCTCCAATAGGCAGCATGTCATTTTCGCTACTTGCAACCTTCACCCAAATTCCTCGTGCCTTTTTCTCTCCTAATTAACTTGGTTTCAGGCATCTCCATCATCTTGTATGTGCAAACCTTTGTACCCATATTCCCTTAATCATACAATTGTTTCAATTTCATTGTGTGATTAACAATCACATTTGACAAATTCAGTTTACTCCCAGCTACAAAATTCCTTATGTTCCTTTCAATGTTACTTTCTCCTATCTCTTGCATGAGCATACGTGCCCAACAGATCCTTACACTCTCATTAGTCCAGTCTTGGGCTATGAAGTACAACTACACAACCTTTGTACTCTAGCTCACCATCCTTGTCATTCATTATTTGGGTGTTTCAATCTACCAGAACTTTTATTCTCTTCTCCAACTCTGATGATGAGGCCTTAGTATGGACACACTCTGATTCCACAGCTAAAATTCAGTGCAGAGTTAAAAGCATTGAGTGGATATTCGTCACCAGATTAAATAAGTACCTTCGGGTTTCACCTCCTCTTGAATATGATAGAACTTGGTTTCCATACTACACTACCAACAGCTGTCTTGAAGCCATTACAACTCCATTGACCTTGCTAACTGCACAATCCAAAGCTCATTTGCCTTTCAGGGAAAGGTGGTCACCCAATGCAAGCAAAAAGAAATCAAGTCAATATTTAATTGCTTTGACTCCAAAATGTTACACATGACATTTAATGTGAACTGAGTGAACAAAGCAGCCCAATAACCTGAGTGCTTCAGTGACAATATAATGACTGGCAACACCTCATTTTACCCTTGCTCTACAATATTTATTGGGTGGAATATTTGACAAGCAACAAAAGATGACCACCCTCCCCCCACGCCAGTAACCATGGAAACGGAAAAGGCCACAAACATTTAATGCACTAGACTTCTTTTATTTTGACGTTAATTTGAATTTAACACCACATACAAGGATGCAGTGCTGGATTCAAATTAATGGCAAAACAAAGGAAATTGAAAAAAAAACAAGTCCATCGAATCAGTTGATTAGACATTGAACTGAAGCATTTGTAAGACAGAAAATCAAGTAGAGATTGCAAATGGATTTTCTTTTCAGTAAGAATTGGAGTTGAGGCAGGATCTGAAATAAGTTATAAAAATCAAGTGTAATTAAGGTTTATAGTAGTTTAAAAATCTGAGGATATTTGACTTCAGGGTCATTAGACTGTCTGGGTCAGGGAGATTATTTTTAATTATGTTCTGTGTCTGTGATTGAACATAGTTCCTGCTCATTCAACTTTTTCAATTATAACCTGGCAGGAAAGATATAAAAAGTGAATTTAACAGCAATTAAGTCTAGAAAAGAAAATGACCGTGAAGGCTACTGGAATGAGAGTACAACATCACAGGCGTGAAACAATTAATAGTGTTGTCAGACCCAAGATAGCTTGACAGGAACAGAAATTTGAGCAAGTCAAGCAGCATCGTACAGTAAAGCCTGTTAGCATCCATTAAAAATAAGAAGGTTATTAGGGAGAGGATCAGAGTACTCAAGGATAAAGGAGGGAATTTATGCTTGGAGCCAGAGGAAGTGGGGAAGGTACTAAGCGAATACTTTGCGTCGATATTCACCAAGGGAAAGGATATGGAGGATAGTGAGAGAACAGAAGTGTATGCTGATATTCTCCGGCATATTGATATCAAGGAGGAAGTGGTTTTGGGCCTCTTGAAGAACGTTAAGCTAGGCATGTGCCCAGGACCTATAGGATCTATCTAAGGTTATTGAGAGAAGCAAGATAGGAGATTGCTGGAGCTTTGACAGATGTTTTATCTGTAGTCACAGGTGACATTCCAGAGGACTGGCTAAAAGCCACAGTTGTTCCTCTGTCTTAAGAGGGCAAAAGAGAAAAAAAGATTAGTAAGCCTTAAATCAGTAGTAAGGAACTGGAGAAGAATCTTAGGAATAGGATCTATTCTTACTTCAATAGTTGGTAAGTTGATGGCCTTACTTCAATGGTTGTTAAGTTGATGGAGAAGATCCTGAGAGGCAGCATTTATGAACATTTGGAGAGATATAATATGATTAGGAATAGTCAGCATGGCTTTGTGAAAGGCAGGTCGTGTCTTACGAGCCTGATTGAATTTTTTGAGTATATTGATGTAGGTAGAGCAGTAGATGTAGTGTATATGGATTTCAGCAAGTCATTTGACAAGGTACCCCATGCAAGGCTTATTGAGAAAGTAAGGAGGCATGGGATCCAAGGGGACATTGCTCTGTAGATCCAAAACTTGCTTGCCCACAGAAGGCAAACAGTGGTTGTAGGCGGGTCATATTCTGCATGGAGGTTGGTCATCAGTGGTATGCCTCAGGAATCTGTTCTGGGACCCCTATTCTTCGTGATTTTTATAAACGACCTAAATGAGGAAGTGGAGGGATGGGTTAGTAGATTTGTTGATAACACAAAGGTTGGGGGTGTTGTGGATAGTGTGGAGGGCTGTCAGAGGTTACAGCTGAACATTGATAGGAAGCAAAACTGGGCTGAGAAGTGGCAGATGAAGTTCAACCCAGATAAATGTGAGGTGGTTCATTTTGGTAGGTCAAATATGATAGCAGAATATAGTATCATTGGTAAGACTCTTGGCAGTATGGAGGATCACAGGAATCCTGGGGTCCAAGTCCATAGGATACTCAAAGCAGCTGCGCAGGTTGACTCTGTGGTTAAGAAAGCATACGGTGCATTGGCCTTCATCAATCGTGGGATTGAGTTTAGAAACCGAGAGGTAATGTTGCAGCTATATAGGACCCTGGTCAGACCCCACTTGGAGTACTGTGCTCAGTTCTGGTCACTCACTACAGGAAGGATGTGGAAACTATAGAAAGGGTGCAGAGGAGATTTAGAAGGATGTTGCCTGGATTGGGGAGCATGCCTTATGAGAATAGTTTGAATGAACTCAGCCTTTTCTCCTTGGAGCGACAGAGGATGAGAGGTGACCTGACAGAGCTGTACTAGATAATGAGAGGCATTGATCGTGTGGGTAGACAGAGGCTTTTTCCCAGGGCTGAAATGGCTAGCACGAGAGGGCACAGTTTTAAGGTGCTTGGAAATAGGTACAGAGAAGATGTCAGGGGCAAGTTGTTTTTATTTAGAAACACAGAGAGTGGTGAGTGCATGGAATGGGCTGCTGGCGACGGTGGTGGAGGCGCAAACGATAGGGTCTTTTGAGAGGCTCCTGGGCAGTTATATGGAGTTCAGAAAAAGAGGACTATGGGTAAGCGTAGGTAATTTCTAAGGCAAGGATATGTTCGGCACAGCTTTGTGGGCCGAAGGGCCTGTATTGTGTTGTAGGTTTACTATGTTCTGGGTTCTTTCTCTTGAAAGGCATATACTTAGTAGACTGCTTTGTGCTGAGGAGGTCATGACGCACAAAACTTGATCAAGTTTTTAATTCAGGCGGTGACAAAAATGATTGAGGCAGAGTAATGGTTGTTGTTCATTTGGTAAGGTTTTATACAGGGCCCCCATATTAGGTTGATCCAAAAAACTACGGCACATAGAATCCTTGGAGAGATGGCGGATTGGGTTCAAAATTTGCCTCACTCTAGGTGGAGAAATTTAATTCCAAGTGCCGACCAATGTTCCCTCTCACTGGGTGACTGGTGAGACCTGTTTGTGATAGGCACATGCACAACTACACACTCACACAAATGATCTGGATAAAAACATAGGTCAGCTGATTAACAAGGTTTGTGGAGCTGTGTACAGTGAGGAAGGTTGTCAAAGGATTCAGTAGAATGTTGACCAGTTGGAAACATGCATAGCCAAATGGCAGGAGGACTCTAATCCAGACATATATGAGGCTTCGCACCTTGGGAGATAAATTCAAAGGGAAATATTAGTGAATGGCAGAATTCTTTGGAGCAAGAATCTGTGGGGTCTTGCAATGTACTGTTCCCCAAAGGTAGTAACACAAGCAGATAGAGGATAAAGAAAGCATACAGCATACCTGCATTTGGAGCACTGTGCAGTTCTGGCTGTTGCATTACAGGAATGATTTAATTTATTTTATTTTATCAGGGACATTGTGCAGAACAGGCTGCAAGCTGCAGTGCTCAGCAACCAGCCTAACAATAAGATCGTAAAACTAGCCTAATCACAGGACAATTAACAACGACTAATTAACCAACTAACTGGTATGACTTTGGACTATGGGAGAAAACCAGAGCACCCTGTGGAAACTCACGCTGTCACAAACCCCTTACAGATGGCACCACAATTGATACAGATGGCATCAGATTCTGATGCCCTGAGCTGTAATAGCATTGTGCTAACTGACGTGGATGTGGAGGCTTTGGAGAGGTTGCAGATATAACATAGGTAGGCTGATTAGCAAGGTTTGTTTACCAGATTTTGCCTGGTTAGGGAGCATTAGCTATGAGGAAAGATTTGAAAAACACGGATTATTTTCCTAGGAGCATCTGAGGCCAAGGAGAAGTACACAAAATTAAAGAAGTATATAAAATTCTGAAAGATATACACAAGGTATATAATCAGAGCCTTGCATATTTTAGTCCTGACAAAGGGTCTCGGCCTGAAACGTCGACTGCACCTCTTCCTACAGATACTGCCTGGCCTGCTGCGTTCACCAGCAACTTTGATTTGTGTTGCTTGCATATTTTGTGAGTGTTGTCCTTTATCCCAAAGTTGGGAATGTCAAATATTAGATGGCCTAGCTTTAAGATGAAAAGTGGGATATTTTAAAGGAAATTTAGAGAAACTTACAAGTAAGTTAGTCCTGACGAAGGGTCTCGGCCTGAAACGTCGACTGCACCTCTTCCTAGAGATGCTGCCTGGCCTGCTGCATTCACCAGCAACTTTGATGTGTGTTGTAAGTAAATTTAAAGGACATTTAGGAAAAAGTGATGTTTTTTTTTAAATAGAGGGAAGAACCTGAAGCCTGCTAAGGGTAATGGAGATGCAAGACCACCATTCGGTTTAGACAGGCATATCTGTGCACTTGTAATGCCACTGCGAAACTGTAATTTCATTTGGGATCAATAAAGTATCGATCTATCAATCATATGAATTGGTAGGAACCGTATTATTAAATTTTAAAACGCAGAAGGTGCCATTCCGTTTGAGATAGCTACCACATTCCCCGTAACAGTGTAAACTTGAGTGCCTAAAAATGGTAGGTTCACTGATGAGAAAAATTAGGATGCAATAGGAAACAAAGGGAGAAGGCTGGTGCTCGTTGGTAGATTCAGCCTCAATACTCACAGTATTTTATCACAGCAATATTCACTGGAGCTGTACAGGTAATCCGCAAAGCGTTCCCGTCCTCAGCCATCAACACGGTACAGTTGCCTAGCCAGCTGTTGGGGACCAGACGATGCCGTCAATCACACCATCCTGCGACCTTTCCATCGCTTCACGGGGATTGGCTGAACACTCGCACCATGTAAATTAACCACCAACAGGCAACAGCGACATCGCCAATGTCATCGGACGAAACAGTTGTCAACCAATCACCACCACAGTATGATCACCACGCGGTACTGTCAGTCCCAAATTGGCCAATGAGTGCCAAGGGGAGTACAGCCGAATCCCAGCACCATGTTTATGCGGGGCTAAGGCCCTTCCCACGTACGGCAAGTGTTCGCTTTTAAGCTACTTTTTGTTGATTTTCGATTGTTAATAAAGTTTTAAACATAGATTTCATCCTCTTACACATGTTTATCTGACATTCAAGTACTTAAATTCGCAATGCGCATCAATCCTTCATTGGGTTTGAGTGGCGTTTGGAGCGGGGCGCAAACTTCGCCGGAGCGTTAAAGTCACGTGGTATGGCTGCCGCCCGCTGATGACGTCAGCCCAGCACAATCCAATGGTATTGGAGCATCGCAGAAGTGGGACGATCATGGCCGTGGTAACGGCTCCAGCGAACGTAAGAAACTTAAAGGCAAGCGGGTTAAATGTCAGATCAGAGGGTGGAAATGTACAAAACAAAATGTAACTAAGCAGTGAAACTGGAGGTTGAAAGTCCGAAATAAAAACATAAAACAGTGGAAGTATCCAGTACGTCAAGTAGAGGCAGCTGAGACCCTCGCTGTTTCCCAGACCTGATGATGTTTTATATAGAAATTAGACATCTTCGAACTTGGGCTGAAGTGAATTGTTTCTACCTGCTTATCGATTTAAAAAAACTCAATATTTCATTGTTTGAAGATAAGTGTAAAGTTTAAAATTTGTGTTTGCAGTTTTAATAGATAACATATAAGATCATGACCATAAGATACAGGAGCAGAATTAGGCCATTTGGCCCATCGACTCTACTGTACCATTTTATCATGGCTGATCCATTTCCCCCCTCAGCCCCAAACCCAGTCTTAATTATACTTGGCCTTATACACAGCTGCCTGTTTTTTTCACCAGGCCCAGAGCCATGAAACACTCTTCACAAGACAAGCTATTCAATCCTGGATTGAACAACTATTCAATTCATGAACCTCCTTTGAACCCCCTACAGTGTCAGCACATCTTTTCTTAGATAAGGGTCCCAAAACTGCTCACAATACTCCAAGTGAGGCCTCGCCAGTGCTTTATAAAGCCTCAACATTACATTCTTGCTTTTATATTTTGGTCTTCTTGAAATGAATGCTAACACTGCATTTGCCTTCCTCATCACTGACTCAACCTGCAAATTAACCTATAGGGAATCCTGCACAAGGATTCCCCAGTCTCTTTGCACCTCAGAGTTTTGAATTTTCTCTCTATTTAGAAAATAGACTATCTTTTCTTTTATCAAAGTGCATGACCATACACTTCCTGACATTGTATTCCATTTGCCATTCTTCTCATCTGTCTAAGTCCTTATGTAGCCTCCCTACTTCCTCAAAGCTACCTGCCCCTCCACCTATCTTCACATCATTTGCAAACTTTGTGACAAAACCATCAATTCCATCATTCAAATCATTGACATACAACATAAAAAGAAGTGGTCACAACAAAGACCCCTGTGGAACACCACTAGTCACCGGCAGCCAACCAAGAAAAGCTCTCTTTATTCTCACTCTTCGCCTCCTGCCAATCAGCCTCTGCTTTATCCATGATAGTATTTTTTCCTGTAATACCATGGGCTCTTAATGTATTAAGCAGCCCTCACATCTGGCACCTTCTCAAAGGCCTTCTGAAAATCCATGTACACAACATCAAGTGATTCTCCTTTGTCTATCCTGCTTGTTATTTCTTTAAGAGTTCCAACAGATTCGTCTGGCAAGGTTTTCCCTTGAGGAAATCATGCTGACTATGGTCTATTTTATCATGTGCTTTCAAGTACCCCAAAATCACATCCTTAACAATCAACACCAACATCTTTCCAACACCTCAGGTCAGGCTAACTGGACTATAATTTCCTTTCTTCTGCCTCTCTTCCTTCTTGAATGGAATGACATTTGCAATTTTCCAATCTTCCAGAACAATACGAGAATCATTACTAATGCCTCCACAATCTCTTCAGCCAACTCTTTCAGAACCCTGGGGTGTACGTCATCTGGTCCAGGTGGCTTATCCACCTTCAGAACTTCCTGCTTCCCAAAGAACCTTATTTCTTGTAATGGCAACTTCACACACTTCTGACCTCTGACACTTCCACCCTACTGCTAGTGTCTTCCACAGTGAAGATTGGTGCAAAATACTTATTCAGTTTGTCTGCCATTTCCTTGTCCCCATTACTACCTCTCCAGCATCGTTTTCCAGTGGACCGATATCCACTCTTGCCTCTCTTTACATTTTATGTATCTGAACAAACGTTTGGTATCCTCTTTAATATTATTGGCTAGCTTACTTTCATATTCCATCTCTTCCTTCTTAATGATTTTTTTTAATTGTCTTCTCTAGGTTTTTAAAAGCTTCTCTATCCTCTAACTTCCCACTAATTTTTGCTCTATTATATGCTCGCTCCTTGCCTTTATGTTGGCTTTGACTTCACTTGTTAGCCACAGGGGTTGTACCATCTTTCCTTCAGATACTACTTCCTTTGGGATGTATCTATCCTGTGCCTTCCAAATTGCTCCCAGAAATTTCATCCATTGCTGCTTGGCCATCATCCCTGCCTGTGTTCTTTTCCCATCAAATTTGGCCAACTCCGCTCTCATACCTCTCTAATTCTCTGTACTCCACTGCAATGCTGATATATCTGACTTTAGTTTCTTCTTCTCATATTTTAGGGTGAATTCAAACATATTATGATCACTTACCCCTAAGAGTTCTTTTACCTTAAGCTTTCTGAACAATTTATTTTCGTTGCACAACACTCAATCCAGAATAGCTGATCCCCTGGTAGGCTCAAACATGAGCTGCTCTAAAAGGCCATCTTGTAGGCATTCTAGAAACTTACTCCTCCCCCCTCCACTTTGGGATCCAGCAACCAGATTTTCCCAATCTACCTGCATATTGAAATCCCCCATGACTATTGTAACATTGCCCTTTTGGCATGCATTTTCTATCTCCCATTGTAATTTGCAGACCACATCCTAACTACAGTTTGCGGATCTGTATACAACTCCCATCAGGGTCTTTTTACCCTTGCAGTTCCTTAGCTCTACCCACAATGATTCAATACCTTCCGACCCTATGTCACCTCTTTCTAATGACTTGCTTCCATGTTTTACCAACAGAGTCACGATTCCCCCCCCTGCCTATTTCCCTGTCCGTTCTATCCAATGTGTAAACTTGCACATTAAGCTCCAAGCTATAATCTTTTTTCAGCCATGGTTCAGTGATGCCCACAACTTTATACATGCCAATCTGTAACTCTGCTACAGGTTCATCTACCTTATTCCGTATACTGCAAGCATTCGAATGTAACACCTTCAGTCTTGTGTTCACTGTTTCAGATTTTGTTCGCCTTTTACATTGCAATTCATCTTGTTAACTGCAATTTTGCCCGATCATCAGCCTCTCCTTGATAGGAGTCGCACTATACACTGCCTCTGTTTGTAAACCAACTACCTCATCCTCAGCACTATCACTCCGGTTCCTAACTCCCTACCAAATTAGTTTAAACCCTCCCGAATGACTCTAGCAAACTGGCCAGCAAGGATATTAGTGTCCCTCCTCCTCCCCCCTCTCCCCTCACCCACCAGGTTCAGGTGTAACCTGTCACTTTTGTATAGGTTGTACCTTCCCGAGAAAATATCCCAATCTTCTTTAAATCTGAACCTCTGCCCCTTGCACCAGTTCCTCAGCCATGCATTCACCTGCCAAATCATTCTATCCTTACCCTCACTGGTGTGTGGCATGGGCAGCAATCCAGAGATTAGTACCCTGGAGATCCTGTTTTTCAGCTTTCTACATAGCTCCCTAAAATCTCTCTTCAGGACCTCCTCACTTTGTCTACCTAGGCCACTATGTACCAAGACTTCTGGCTGCTCACCCTCCCTTTTGAGAATGCCATGGACCCAATCCAAGGCATCCCTCACCCTGGCACCTGGAGGGGCAACATACCATCCGGGTGTCTCTATTGCTCCCACAGCATCCCGTCTCTGTTCCTCTGACTGTGGAATCTCCTATCACCACTGCAGACTTCTTCACTTCTCTGTTCTTCTGAGTCACAGCACCAGACTCAGTGCCAGAGACCCATACACTGCAGCTCCCCCCAGTAGGTCATCCCTCTCAATAGTATCTGAACTGGTATACTTATTTTAGAGAGGAACGGCCACAGGTGTACTCTGCACTGGCTGAGCATTTCCCCTCCTTCTCCTGACAGTCACCCAGTTACCTGTCTCCTGCAACATAGGGGTGACTACCTCCCTGTAGCTCCTGTCTATCACCTCCTCATTCTCCCGTATGAGCTGCAGCTCCAGTTCCTTAATACGTCCTCTCAGGTGCAGATGTGTTTATCTAGGAGACTGAAGGTCTCCCATAATTCCCACACTTTACGCACAGTACAAAATCGCTGGCCTCGGAGCCATTCTCAGTACACTACTAGGCCCTAACAGACGAGGAATGGATAAGTAATTACAAAAAGTGAAACTTACCAGATACTTTATCTCGTCTAAGTCTGATGAGACAAGGCCACTCCAAGGAATGGCTGCTCTGTTTGCAGTTGCGTTATTTTGATTCAAACCTTTCTTAGTTTTCAATCTTTACAGTTTTACATTTTGTTATATATGCAGTGCAACTTCCTCTCAAATTATTTCTGCCAATTTATAAGAGTGCATTTGTTGTGATTTTGAGTCAGGTTCTTTCAAAATCTAGGATGAGAGAGGGATGTCAAAGAGAATATTAACATTCACCTGGCATTAGAGAAGGTCTAGAGGAGGTTTGTGAGAATGATCCCAGGACTGAAAGGGCTACCATATGAGGAGCAATATTTGCTGTTGCGGTTATCATCCAAAATGACTGAGAAGTGGAAAGAAGAGAAGAAAAATGATAATGCAGTCCAGGAGGTTCCACAAAACAGTCCGGTCAGAGGAACAGAATTAAACCATTCGGCCCATCAGGTTTGCTCCACCATTCAATCATGGCTGATCTATAATCCCTCTCAACCCCATTCTCCTGCCTTTTCCCTGTATTCTTTGATGCCCTTACTAATCAAGTATTTATTAACCTCCACTTTAAGTATACGCAATTTTCTTCCTCCACAGTTTCACCACCCTCTGGTTAAAGAAATTCTTCCTCACCTCTGTTTTAAAGAACGCCCTCCTATCTGATGCTATGCCTTCTGCTCCTAGAATCTCCATCTGTTGGAAACATCCTCTCCACGTTCACTCTATTTATGCCATTCAATATTCGGTGGATTTCAATGAGATCCCCTCTCATTCTTCTAAACTCCAGCGTGTACAAGCCCAGAGCCATCAAATGCTCCTCATATGGTAACCCTTTCAGTCCTGGGATCATTCTCAGAAACCTCCTCTAGACCTTTTCTAATGCCAGCACATCCTTTCTTGGATATGGGTCTCAAAGCTGCTTACAATACTCCATTTAAGGTCATTGTGCCATTGTTTTTATATTCTAGTACTCTGGAAATGAAGCTAACTTACTTTGCATTTGCCTGCCTTACAACCAATTCAATCTGCAAGTTAAGGGAATCCTGCACTAGGACTCCCAAATCAATTTGTACAACTGATTCCCGAATTCACTCCCTGTTTAGAAAATAGTCTGTCTCTATTCCTTCTACCTAAGTGCATAACTATATACTTCCCTACACTGTATTCCATCTGCCATTTCAAAAAGGTTCAAAGCCTCATCGAATTGTCAAAGTATACATGTACAATGCAACTCTGATATTCGTCTTCTCCAGATAGCCATGAAATGCAGAAAGACCATGGCAATTGTTGAAAGAAAGGGCATCAACTCCCTCCCCCCGCATGAAAAAGAAAAATAAACAAAACCCACCACACACACAAAAAATTAACAGATCATTCTACAGGCTTTCTGCTTCCTTAACAATACCCGCCCCTCCACTTAACTTTCTATCTTCTGCAAACTTGGCCACAAAGCCATCAGTTTTGTCATTCAGATCGTTAACATGTAACATAAAATGTAATGGAGCCATCATCAACTCCTGCGGAGCATCACTAGTCACCCAGAGCCAACCAGAGAAGTGCTCCTTTATTCACACTCTTTGCCTTCTGCCAGTCAGCCAATCTGCTGTCCATGTTAGTATCTTTCCTATAATACTTATTTGGCAGCCTCATGTGCAGCACCTTTTCTGAAAATTCAAATAAATCCCTTAGTCCTTGGTTAGCTTATTATTTTTTTTTAGTTATTTTGGACGTTCCTTAACTATCTCTATCTCCACATAAATATCTGGCATCTTACCTTTGAAGTTCTGAATGTTCAAGTCTAATCACACAGCAAATCAAATTGAAGTCGACGAATGCTCTGAAGACAGCCATTGCTCTGTTAATCCAGTAAATGTGTGACAGTTTTACTCAATCAGCTTTTCTAGACTGATTATTGGAATAATCATGGAAATTAAATATTGAATTTCTTGATCCATGTTACTGGGAAAGATCTTGTCTGCTCTCCATGCATAATCAGTAAAAATGCAAGCAAGTGAGACAGTGATTCTCCTCCATTTTACATTGACTAGATACGAAAACACAAATAGTATAATTTGATTGTTGCATTAGGAGAATTAATGCTACGTATCATTTCTTTATAAGGTGCCACCTTCTTGGTTTTCATAGTCTGCAGAGAAACGTTGATACTACCTGGATTGTCACAAGCAACACCACAATACTGTTGCAAATTGAGGGAGATAATTGGAGGTGAGGAATTATTGCCATCCAGCACATCAGTCAGGCAATCTTTCCAAGAACGATGTCCTGTTATAAATTTAAACAAGCTTTGACCATAATTATTAAATTGAATGTTGTCTTTGAATAGCAATGCTGATGTAGGTATGTGAACGATGAGTGATAATTATTGCAAGGATAGAACTTTTAGAAGATTTAATTTCTGAATTTTAAGCTAATTGCTTCAGAGTTTCTCAATTTTCTTCAGGGACTGGTTTGCATATGGAATGGAATTTCCCTGATATTTTCATATCATCTGGAATTATTAAAAGTTACAGCATAGAATAAGACCATTAGGTCATCACTTTGATAAAATCCCATTCCCATTCTGACATGTCTATCCACGGCCTCCTCTACTGTAAAGATGAAGCCACACTCAGGTTGGAGGAACAACACCTTATATTCCGTATGGGTAGCCTCCAACCTGATGGCATGAACATTGACTTCTCTAACTTCCGCTAGGCCCCACCTCCCCCTCGTACCCCATCTGTTACTCTTTTTTATGCACACATTCTTTCTCTCACTCTCCTTTTTCTCCCTCTGTCCCTCTGAATATACCTCTTGCCCATCCTCTGGGCCACCCCCCCCGTCTTTCTTCCTGGACCTCCTGTCCCATGATCCTCTCGTATCCCCTTCTGCCTATCACCTGTCCAGCTCTCGGCTCTATCCCTCCCCCTCCTGTCTTCTCCTATCATTTTGCATCTCCCCCTCCCCCTCCAGCTTTCAAATCCCTTACTCACTCTTCCTTCAGTTAGTCCTGACGAAGGGTCTCGGCCTGAAACGTCGACTGCGCCTCTTCCTATAGATGCTGCCTGGCCTGCTGCGTTCACCAGCAACTTTGATGTGTGTTGCTTGAATTTCCAGCATCTGCAGAATTCCTGTTGTTTACTTTGATAAAATTATTTAATTAACAATAGAAATAAGAGAATGATTGTGACTTCATTGTCATTTTCATGGAAATTGGGAAAGTTAAATCACCTGAAATGAAAAATTCCTCATAGTCTATTTCTTCCTTCTCTAAGTTTTTCTATGCATAGATCTCTGACTAGTTGAATATTGAGCACAGATCCAGCAGCATTTCAACAACATTCAGTTCCCTAACCCCGAGTGCCTCATTTTCACTCTGGACATCTAGTTCTTCTATGCTTTTATCCTACATCAGAAAGCCCTTAAGGTTCTCAATTTATTTCTTGACAGCAAACCCAACCAGTTCCCCTCCACCTCCATCTGGGGAAACTGGTACTCACCCTTAACAACTTCTCTCTAAGCTCCTCCTAGTTTTCCAGAATAATGGTGTCGGAGATACACACGTGGGCCCCAGCTGTGGCTACCTTTTTGCCGACAACGAGGAACAATCCATGTTCCAAGCCTTTACTGGTAATGCCCCTCAGTTTTTTCTCCGTTACATTAACCACTGCATTAGTTCTGTATTCTGTACCCATACAGACCTCGTCAATTCCATCAGCGTTGTCTCCAATTTCTACCCCACTATCAAATTCACTGCCTCCATCTCCCCTTTCTTGATCTCGCTGTCTCCTTTTGCAGAGACTGATGGTCCACCAACATCTTTTACAAACCTACTGACCACCACAGTTACCTTGATAACACTTCTTCCCACCCTATCCCTTGCAAGGATGCCATTCCCTTCTCTCAGTTCCACCACCTCCACCACATCTGTTCTCATGATGAGGCTTTCCATTCTAGGACATGTGAAGTGACCTTTTTTTTCCAGAAAACTGGATTTTCCCTCCATTGCTGTCAATGTAGCCCTCAATTGCATCTCTTCAATTTCTCACAGGTCTTCTTCCCCCACCACCCCACATCATCCCTCATGACAAATTAGGGATAGATTTCCCTTGTCCTCACTACCACCTCACTAACCTCTGCATTCAACGCATCTTTCTCTGCAACTTCCACCATCTCCATTGGGATCCCACCACAAGACACATCTTCTCCTCCCATCTCCATTGTCCACAGGGATCTCTCTCTCTCTGTGACTCCCTTGTCTGCTCGTCCCTCCCCACTGATCAACCTCCAGGCACTTATCCCTGCAATCATGTTAAGTGTTACACCTGTTCCTACACCTCCTCCCTCACCACTATTCAGGGCCCTACACATTCCTTCCAGGTTAGGGAGTGCTTCGCATCCGACTTCACCAGTGCTATTTATTGTATTCAGTGCTTCTGTTGTGGCCTTCCATTCGTGAGACCATACTGTGGAATTACCTCGTTGACCAGCTTTGCTCTGTATGCTGCAACAGCCAGGATCTTCCTTGGCCAGGCATTTTAATTCCACTTCCCATTCCCATACTGATACATTGAAGCGAAATGCAGATGGAGGAGCAACACCTCATATTCTGTCTTGTTTCCCAACCTAACGGCATCAACATTGATTTCTCAAAGTTCAAAATAAATTTATTATCAAAGTACATCTCACCATATACAACCCTGAGATTCATTTCCTTGTGGGAATACTCAATAAATCTATGGAATAATAACCATAATTCAAGAACCTGATGGTTGAGAGGTAATAACTGTCCCTGAACTTGGTGTATGTGTCCTGAAGCTCCTGTAACACCTTCCTGATGGCAGCAGTGAGACAAGAGCATGTCCTGGGTGGTGGGCATCCCTGATGATGGATGCTGCTTTCCTGCAACAGCGTTTCATGTAGATGTGCTCAGTGGTGGGGAGGGCTTTACCCATGATGGACTGGGCCATTTTCTGTAGGATTTTCAGTTCAAGAGCATTGGTGTTTCTGTACCAGGCTGCAATGCAGCCAGTCAATATATTCTTCACTGCACATCCATATTTGTCAACATTTTAGGTGTCATGTTGAATCTCCACAAACTTCTAAGGAAGTCGAGGTACTGCTGTGCTTTCTTCGTAATCACACTTACATGCTGGGCCCAGGACAGGTCCTCTGAAATATTGGCACCTAGAAATGTAAAGCTGCCAACCCTCTCTATCTCAGTCACCCGACGAGGACTGGCTCATGGACCTCTGGTTTCCCTCTCCTGAAGTCCATAATCAACTCCTTGGTCTTGCTGACATTGAATGAGCGGCTGTCGTTATGGCACCAGTCAGCCAGATTTTCAATCTCTCTCATATATGCTGATTCATCTCCACCTTTGATACGGCCCATAACAGTGTTATTGTCAACACTGAATATGTCATTAGAGCTGTGCTTAGCCACACAGCCATAGGTGTAAAGGGGGTAGGGCAGGGGGCTAAGAACACAGCCTTGTGTGCTTAATTCTCTAACTTCAAGTAACCACCCCCACCTTTGTTTTGTCCTATCCCTGTGTCCCTGTAGCCCTTTTTCCTCTACCCCATACTCACCACCTGCCCACCACCTTCACCTTCCTTGCTCTGGCTCCCCAATCTCCTCATCATTCCACGATTGACTATCCTCTGCCATCAGATTCCTTCTTCAACCCTTTGCCACTCCCATTTATCACCTCCCAGTTCCTCACTCTATTCCCCTTTTCCCCACTTCCTTCTCCTGCCTTCCCCGTCTCACTTGGGTTCACATCACTTGCCAGCTAGTGCTCCTCCCCATCCCCCTTCATTTTAATTCTGGCTTCTGCCCTCTTCCTTTTCAGTCCTGATGAGGGATCTTGGTCAAAAATGACGGTTCATTTCCCTCCATTGATGCTGCCTGGCCAGCTGAGATCGCCCAGCATTTTGTGCGTGTGGAACAAAAAATACTGACATATCCATAATATGCATGATTAGCTAAGGCAAGTTGTGTAGATAGTAAATACTGCCATTACACCAAAAACAGTGTCCTGGTGAAGTTTGTCTGGTTTGATCCCTGAGGAGGTTTAGCAAATGAACACTAGGTGGCACATCAAACCTAATAGTAAAGTGTACTGAGTAAAATAGCTTGCTTGATTTGTTATTACCTGGAAATTGACTTCATCTCCTTACCTGCTCTACTTAGAAAGATAAATTCACGACGATGATGTTTTGTTCTTTCAAATACTCTGAATGTTGCTAGGTTTTTGTTTTTTAATTGCTTTGTTGGGATTTGTTTGATCAGTTGGTTGAGCAATTGTTTAAAAGGAGTTGCACCCTTTCCTTCAGTAATTGGTTAAAATTTAAAAGAAAATCTTTGCTATGAGAAGAGGGAAATAAATGGGGGATAAAGGTGGCATGTATACAGGGAGACCAGTCATTCATTGCAATTTATTAACATTGATAGTCACTTATTTTTTAGTTGTCAGCTTTGGAAACCAAGCTTTTTAAAAACTGTTCATTTTTTTTCTTGCTTCTGCAATCATAGCGAGTTTCCAACATGCCCTAAGCCAGCTTTTATACATTGGTGTTGGGAATTCTCACTTCTTTTGCTATCCCCTGGGCCGTGACTGAGGTATTTTGTTTAACAATTTTGGTTTCAGTAAAGTATGTAGCTCTAAGGATTTCATTCCTGTTCAAATAAAAATCTTAAATTGCTCAGATACGAGGAACTCTGCAGATGCTGGAAATTCAAGCAACACACATCAAAGTTGCTGGTGAACGCAGCAGGCCAGGTAGCATCTCTAGGAAGAGGTACAGTCGACGTTTCAGGCTGTGACCCTTCATCAGGACTGGCGAATCTTAAATTGCTGACAGCTTGGGATACCCATTTCAGAATAGGATGTATAAATTAAATCTATCACTGTTTTCCATGTAATATAGAGAATGTAAGGAGTATTGCGATTGTTTTAGGAGCTTGAGAAGAATTGTTAGGGTTGCTCAGGACTTTTTATTTGCTAGTAAGGAACTCTAGAACAAACTGGAGCAGGTCTGTTCGGGGATGGGTTAGGAATTACTTTGTAACTAAATGTAGAACACCCTGTCACAATAACTTCACTCACCTCATCACTGAACTGTTCCCACAACCTATGGACTCACTTTCAAAGACTCTTGATTGCATGTTCTTAATGTTTATTGTTTATTTATTATTATTATTATTTCTTTTTATTCTTTTGTGTTTGCAGTTTGTTGTCTTTGCACATTGCTTGATTGTCTGTCTTGCTGGATGTGGTCTTTCATTGACTCTCTTATGTTTCTTGGATTTTCTGTGTATGACTGCAAGAAAATGAATCTCAGGGTTGTATATGGTGACATATAGGTATTTCAATAATAACTTTACTTTGAACTTGAAAAGGCAAAGCAGCTGCCTCAATTAATAGTTTTAACTCTGGGATTGTATCATCCAGGATAAAAAGTCAAGGTGGGTTGATGGGGTCATGATGTTTTTTTTCCATGATCACAGTGAAAGGCAGGACCAGCTCAAGGGGCTGATTGATCTTTTCCAGTGATGAGGTTAGGATGGAATCTGACATTTTATCTGGTGTGTTGTGATGGCCCTCCTACCAAAATCTTATAAATCAGAACCATGTCAGATAAAATGGCCACTATTTGCTGGAGCCCTCTAATGAAGTTGCTGTGTCCAGACTTAGGTTCTAAATGGTAGCTCCTTGCTTCCACCAAACTACTTTTCAGCGGCATTGGCTGAAGTCAGTTAATTTAATACACATTCAAGGATAAAACTAACTTGTCAGTTTGACCTGATAGTTTTCTAATCATAAACCTATGTATCTGAAATACTTGAATCATCCTTTTAATTTCTTCTCCTTGCTGTATCATTGTTGTATCTTTTCTGTTCTTTGTGTGTAAATTGTGTAATCTGGAATCCTTTGTATTTTGATCTGGCTTTGGGGTTGTTGGAGCAATATAAAATATATATAGGTAGTCATATGGTTTTTCTCTTGTTTGGACTCTTGATTAGATAGCTTCGGTATCTTTCTTAGGAATGATGATGATTTCAGATCTTCCTGCAGAATCAGAAGCATGAGTACAGAATAAGAATGAGAATCAGGTTTAATATCACTGGCATATGTCGTGAAATTTGCAGTTATACGACAACAGTACAGTGCAATACATAATAATAAAAATGAAATTACAGTAGAAGTATATATATATTTAAAAAGTTAAATTAAATAAGTAAAAAATAGAAATTAAAAAAGTAGTGAGGTAGTGATCATGGGTTCAGTGTCCATTCAGAAATTGGAAGGCAGAGGGAAAGAAGTTATTCATAAATAATTCAGTGTGTGCTTCAGGCTCCTGTACCTCCTCCCTGATGGTAGAAATGAGAAGAGGGCATGTCAGGATGGAGTTGACCAACCTTACAACTTTCTGCAGCTTAATTCAGTACAGTACAGTAGACCCCATAGTGATGTAGCCAGTTAGAATGGCCTCCACGGTACATCTGTAGAAATATGCGAGTGCCTTTGGCGACATAGCAAATCTCCTCAAACTCCTAATGAAACATAGCCACTATTATGCCTTCTTTGTAACTGCACCAGCAGGGTATCAGGATGTTGGGCCAGGATAGATCCTCAGAGTTGTTGACAGCCAGGAACTTGAAGTTGTTCGCCCTTTCCACTTCTGATCCCTTGATGAGGACTGGTGTGTGTTCCCTCATCTTACCCTTTCTGAAGTCCACAATCAGTTCGTTGTTCTTACCAACATTGAGTGCAAGGTTGTTGTTGCGATAGCACTCAAGCTGAGCCACTTTGCGCATATATACCTTCTTGTCACCATCTGAAACTCTGCCAACAATAGTTCTGTCGCCAGTAAATTTACAGATTGTATTTGAGCTCTTTCTAGTCACACAGTCATGGGTGGAGAGAAAGCAGAGCACTGGACTAAGCACACATCCTTGAGGTGCCCCAGTGTTGATTTTCAGCCAGGTGGAGACGTTATTTCCAATCCAATTGAGGTTAGAGGTGGAATCAGATTCTTGTAAACTCTGGCAGGAATTGCAGGCCATTGCTATCTACAAAGCAGAACCTAACATCATGAACGGTAGTGATGCTTCACTCCTGGATGAGATCAACGCCTTTTATGCATGCTTTGAAAGGGAGAATACAACTACAGCTATGAGGATTTCTGCAGCGTCCGGTCACCGTGTGATTTCTGTCTCGGAGGCTGACGACAGAACATCTTTCAAGAGGGTGAACCCTCTCAAGATGATGGGCTGCTACGGTGTACCTGGTAGGATTCTGAAAGCCCGTGTCAACCAACTGGCGGGGGTGTTCAAAGACATACAGATGTTGCTTTCATGATGGTGTGATAACGAGCATCCAATGGGCTATTGAATATTGTATACCCAGTTGAACAAGGTGCAAGTAAGATTTTAATGGTGCACAATGTAATATTTATTGCCCAGTAACCATTCTGATCTGCTGTTTGGCCAATTTAAGCATGGGCTAGATTGGAAATGTTGGGTATTGAGCCAGTGGGGCCTGGGCCCGAGAGTGGATGGAAGCAGCAGGGCCCAGGTCCAAGACTGAGGAACAGCCCAAGATTTGGTCAATTTAACACTGGGCCTGATTGAAAATGTCAGGGTGTCGGGGCTGGAGGAGAGGGATGGGCCAGTGTTTAGCTCACCGCTCTGCAAGGTTTACCTGTCTCTGCGCTGAACTAAGGCGATGTCCTGCAACTAACAGGCTCCTGGACTGGCTGCAGTTGATGACTGGCTTTGTGGCTGTGGCCTCACTTTCGTGAACTTCAGTTCTAAAAGTTATTTGCTTTCTATTATTGCTTGCATGAATTGTTTTTTTCCTGCACATTTGGGTGTTCAACCATCTTTTTTAATGGGTTTTATTTAGTTTCTTTGTTTTATGGCTGCCTGTAAGGAGGCAAATCTCAAGACTGTGTATAATATAGATACTTCGATAATAAATGGACTTTGAATTTGAATTTAATCACCATGCATATAAAAGATTAAAAACACATGTTAATAAAAAAGGTGTATTATAGAACCTACCATATATAAGATGCCATGCTTTATAAGTGGTAATAACGAAGAGATGTTAAATGTTGTTTATCCTAATGTCCTTGACAGAGGATGTTTAAAGTACATTACAATTCCATCAGCTGATGGTAAATAGAAAATGGAACATTACCTAAACAAGATAAACAAAAAAGCTACTATAAATCACTATTAATTACAAAGCAACAGAGAAGCTTGTAATTATTTGCACTTAGATAATAAATCAACTTGACAATGACAACAGAATATCAAAAGTAGAGAACTGTATATAGAGACCTCATGATTTCAGATTTTCTGTGTTTTAACTGGAGGAAGTGGTGGTTCATTCAAGATCAGATGTCAGGAGGTATTCTGACACAAGAGAGATAGCAGATAACAAAGCATTTAACTGAGCAGGGCATGGAAGATGAACCCTGGTTCATGGGTAGGAGGATTTACTGTATGTGGATAGAGAATATGGGGTTTGTGGGGAGGTAGGTGGATTAAAATAAAAACTGAATTTTCTTTAGGTAAAGAATTGTTCATTATGGTGTCTGGAGGAGAAAAGAAGAGGACCTTTTTAGGAGGAAAAGTTAGTTGAGACTTGCTGCTGGTAGTTTATAATGTGAAGCTGAAATGTAAACTTAAAAGTGAAATAAATGTTAAATATTCTTTGAAACTAAGAGATGGCCTGCTTGCAAAATTAAGGTCAGCATGGTTACTGAGCAATAAATATACCATAGTGCACTTTTACAATTCATTTGCACCATGTTCAAATGGGTATACAATATTCAATAGGCCAAAGGATGCTCATTATGATTCCATCATGAAAGTAACATCCATATTGTGTGTATGCGCAGTTAAACTAAAATATGAAAACATTGATGTCACTGGTTATTTGTGGAATCCGGGAATCCAAGCTGAGGGAATAAAACTTGGAGTATGATGTGCAGTTCTGGTCACACCATTATAGGACGAATGTGGAGATTATGGAAAAGCTGCGGAAGAAGCTTACAGGATGTTACTTGGATTAGAGGGAATGAGCTATGAGGACAGGTTGGAAAACATGGGTTGTTCTCTTTAGAGGATGTTACCTGGATTAGAGGGTATGAACTATGAGGACAGGTTGGAAAACATGGGTTGTTCTCCTTAGAGCATCATAGTTTGATGGGAGACCTGATAGAGATTTTTTAAATTATGAGAGACGTAGATAAGGTAGTCAGAATCTATTGCCCAGGGTAGAAATGCTAAACACCAGAGGACTAATGTTTTTAAGGTTGGAAGGGTGTTTTAAAGGTGATGTGAGGAGCAAGTATTTAATGAGAGTGACAAGTGCCTGGAATGCTTACCAAGAGTAGTAGTGGAATCAGGCAGTTTGATGGAATTTAAGAGGCTTCAGGTAGACACACAGATGTCAATAGTGTATGTAGTCTACCGGTCAGTAAATAGGTCCATGTTCAAAGGCTCGGCTGCCAGCATAGATATCCATGGATATGTTACTACCATCGTGGACAGCCACGTAAAAACCATGGCAACAAAAGCTCACCAACATCTCTACTTCATGAGGAGACTAAAGAAATTTGCCATCACCAATTTTTATCAATGCAACACAGAGAACATCCTAACTGGATGCGTAATGGCTTAGCATGGCAACAGCCTCCCCTCAGTGGATTCCATCTATACGTCTCACTGCCTCATTGAAGCAGCCAGCATAATCAGATTCCACCCACCCAGGACATTATGTCTTCTCCTCTCTTCCATCAGGCAGAAGATACAAAAGCCTGAATGCAGGTGTCACCAGGCTGGGCAGCTTCTACCTCACTGTTGTAAGACTATTAAATGGTTCCCTAGTGCAATAAGGTTAAGTCATGAATTCACAATCTCCTCATTACGACCTTGCACCTTATTGTTTACCTGCACTGCACTCTTTCTGTAGCTGTTACACTTTATTTGCAATTGTTATTTTATTTTGTTCTACCTCAACGTATTGTGTAATGATTTGATCTGTATGAACAGTATGCATAACAAGCTTTTCACAGTATCACAGTACATGTGATAATAATAAACTAATTCTAATTCCAATTCCAATGGAGGGATATAAATGAGGACATAAATTGGCATCAAGATCGGCCAATATCCTGGGCCAAATGGCCTGTTTAGTGCTGTACTGTTCTATGTTCTATGAAATAACTATTCTGTGGAAGGAATTAATTCTAGGAAAATGCATACTGACCTGCAAAGCTGCAGAGCTATCCAAAGCCAGACTGGACATGTCAGATGTTCAACAGAAGGAAGTACGTGTGATGAAGCATGAATCAAAAAGCAGAAGAGGGGAAAGTGCAGCCAAGTTAATTCAGAGATTGCAAATTCTATATAGGCAGCAACACGGGTGGCTGAAAAATAAATATCCTGACTATGGGGAGAAAAGGGTACACGATGTGGATGTTGAAAATCATTTCCACAAAGGATGTAGGAAATCCATGGAGTAATAAAGAAGATGAGTAACGGAGACAAGTCAGTCAGTGGTGCAGTGGTATCAGCAATGGACTTTGAAGCCAGTGGTCCTGGGTTTGAATCCAGCTGGCTCCTTACACGCTTTCAATCCGTGCTTGGTTTAGTGTCGAGCTAGCAACTCCCCCTCGTAAAGAAAAAGACAAATGCTAAGGAAGTGGCAAAAAATGCTGCCTGATGCACCGCAAGGTGCAAAAGGAACAACTACAGTAAAGGGTCAGATTCAAAATACCTTTTTGAACACAATGTACCTGTTGTCAGAAGAAACACCTGATACTTAAGCCATGTTGTTGGTGCGTACATAGTCAATTCATTGTCAGATTAAAATTAAAGAGCCACTTGGTGTTGATGTATATAATAAGATTATACTGAAGCCTAGCAGGAGATGTTCATTGAGAGTTGTGAACCCAAAGAATCAGCAGAGCTATGATGTGGACTCCATTGTAGTAAACAAGAAAGAGGTCACAATTTTAGTTGGATGTTTTACAGTACGTAGACAGAACTGGTAAAGTGAGTACACAACAGTAAGTTGAAGATTGTTTTTTATTGTGAGCTATCACTTGAACAATATAAGTCAAGAAGAATATGGAGATGTTCATTGAACAGGGAAACACAAAGTGCAAAAAGGTACAGGAAGATAATGAAAGAAAATGGATACATGACTAACACATACTGTAGGTGCCAAAGAACTGCCACTACCAAGTGTTGAATACATTGTTAGAATGAAGCCCACATCAGCACTATGCATGCCAGAAGCCAGTGCTAATTTGAGATACACCATACCCAGGCCAAATAAGTTGGTAGTGGATTAGGATGACCCCTACCAGAACAACAGGTGCCACCCCAGGAAACCCCAATCAGTTAGAGCAGATTTAGAAGACATTCCCTCAATCCAAGTATTTCCAAGACATTGAGCTCAAGTATACTGTAAATGGATAGTCCTTCTGAATGTGATTTTTTTCATTTATTGAGGCAGAGATGTGATTATGAGTCCACATCAGCAAAGCCCTTTCCTCCAATGAATACATTTACATGGAATATTGTCACAAGAAAGCAGCATCCATCATCAATGACCCCCACCACCCAGGCCATGTCCTCTTCTCATTACTATCTTTGGGCAGGAGGCACAGAAGCCTTGGGTCCCATACCACTAGGTTCAAGAACAGTTGTTACAGTACAAACATCAGGGCTCCTGAAGCAGCACAACTCTGAACTGATTTTAGACTCACTTTCAAGGATTCTTTACAACTCATGTACTGATTATTAATTTTTATTTGCATAGTTTGTCTTCTTTTGCCCATTGATGGTTTGTCAGTCTTTGTTTATGTATATTTATGTACAAATTCTATTGTATTTCTTTTTTTTCCTCAAATTACCAGCAAGAAAATAAATTTCGAAGTAGTATATGGTAACATGTACACACTTTGACAATAAATTTACTTTGGACTTTGAACTTCACTACCTCTTCCCTGTTGCCCTAAGCCTATGTCCTCTAGTTTCTTGTTCTGGGGAGAAGTTTCCTACTGTCTACCTGGCTGCGTTCTCATAATTTTGTGTTCCTTAATTAGGTCATCTGATTTTGGAACACAATATTTTGATTTGTTTTCTAGGGAAAACAAAGCCAGTCAATCCAGTCACATTCTGTAAGTGAAACACACCTTCCCAGGAAACATTCTGGTAAATATCCTTTCTACTCTCTCTAGTGCAATTGCTTCCTTGCAAAAATGTGGTGAAGTGAACTATTATAGCTTTACACAGTGCTTGTGCTCCAGCTGTAGCATAGCTGACGTTTTATAAAGTTACACTATAGCTTCCCTGCTTTAGAGAGGTCCACACCAGTTAATGAAGGCTAGCACTCTGCATTTTGGTGCAGCCTTTCCCCATGGGCAGACAGTGGCACACTGTTTATAATGAACATTTGGGTGCTTCACTGACAATAGAGAATTTCTCCGCTTCAAAATGGAGTGGAAGTCTTGAAGTCACTGTCCATTTCATGCTGTGATGATGTAAAGATAACTCATTGTCCCAGCTAATCTCAATTTGCAAAGAACAACATCTATCAAGAAGATAATAGAACGGAAAGTTTTAGCTTAAAAATAAAAATCTGAAGATAATAATTGTTAGAGTGCATGCAGGTGGATCAGTATGTACATCGACCTGCTGCATCATACTGTATCCTCTGATTTACAAATTAGTCAAAAGTAGGTTTAATCAGCTCACTCCTGATTTTCTGACACTGTTGTAAGAATCTTCTTTTGGTATCATGAACAATAATCAGGAAAAAAATTCTCTGCATTAAACTATTATTTAGATTAATTTAACAAATGATTGCTTCTGATGTTTTGGTTATTAATGGATTTTTTAAAAATAATGTACACTGATTAAAGAAAACAATACTAAGTATTTTTTTAAATATGATGCATCTCAATGAAGCAAGCACTGGGCAAAAAGTGTGATATGACCTTGCCATGATCCAAGATGTCAATGCGAAGGCAAACTGAGGTCACAAGAGGATTGGGTCTCAGGGTCTGCTGTCAGGACATAAATCAGAGCACCAGATTACTTTCCATGTTTTGTCAAGGGAAGTTGAAATATCATCAAAATTAATAAAATATCTTGTTTTATTATTACCTTACTTTATCCTGTTACTTTGCTTGTTTGTCACATTTGTTCTAGGAAAACATTTGAAGGATTCAGTTTTAAACTATGTTACAGCTTCAGCCAAAGAAAATTCCGGTCAAAAAAATGACCACTTTTGCAACCAAAAATTGCAATAAAGGCCTGTTTGTTTATAGTTGGATTTCCTCTTCTACCTTGTAATTTAGTTAGAGTTAAGCACCCTGGAATTGTTCTGCAAAATACAGAATGATTCTTTTTGCCTTAATTATTTGACAGCATGGGTCCTTTTCCCTGCCCTGCTCTGTCTCTACATTTCTGCCTTTTGTCAAAAATTAGCATAACCTCAGAACCTCTCAGCATTCAGGCTTGAAAAGCTTCCTGCAGCAATGCATTGATGGTACATAATGGGCACAAAATGGCTGGATTATTGCATGAAATAAAACAGGTTGTACAAAAGGCTCTCAATGAAAATGAAGAACTTTGATGGACATTTTAGCTTCTTTGAAATGGGAATGAACTGAAGGTTACATTTCAACCTTTAAAATCCACTATCGCTATTTTGGCTGTTGCTTTTCACGATTGTTTTTTTCATGCTCTTTTCTGTTAAAATTAACCCCTTTCCCAAGATTGGGGGGCTTTAAACAACATTAAGGAAAATAACATCATGTAGGAAACCCCAAACATTAAATTACTGCTTCAACTGGCATTTATAATATTCTAAACACAAGGTTGTGTCAATTTGAGTTCATCTAACTGTTCATTGCAAGGTGGGTACCAGAGGTGAGGAGAAGGTGGGACATTGGCAATAATGATATTTATAACTGTATTCAAAGCTTCTAACTTGATTTCCTTGACACCAACTTGGAATGATAATATTGGTGCAAGAGATGAACATTGTGGAAGAGAACATGGCATAGATGGAAAAACCTAACAATCTGAATGGCATGACAATAATCTAATCATGTTCATGAAAATAGAGAAATAAGCTGTAAGACCTAGGGTATGAAATAAAAATATATTGTGTTAATAAAATTCTTAATCTTGGTGTATACTGTACAGTATACATAAAACAGTTAAGACACATGTATTGGGAAAACCACAAAACTAAACTTTCGCACATGATAGTGTATTAAAACGAATGTTTGCAATGTATTGTATCACTTATTACAGGAAGAATGTTAATCCAAAATCCAAGCTTTGTGATTTTTATTATCATCCCAAAGTGTTGATTGATTCAAGGCAGTAAGAGTGAAATTAGCTTTGATGGAAATGAAGTTTATATAGAGTGCAGCAATGTGGGATCAATTTATTGTCATTCATGTTGTGCCTGAGATGAATTTGACTCCTCAGTATATTTGTATTTGTCCTTGAATTCAGCAGTGGTATTATCACATAGATGCAATATACATATATTCATAGAGCTATTCCATATTTATATAGATTTATGATAGTAACCTTGGGTACTTGGAATTTGAAAATGTATTATTGAGCCTTAGTCACTCATTAAAAAAACTCAACTGTTTGCTGCATGACATAAAAATTAATCCATTTTTGCTTATTACACACTTCCATTAACTTTGGAAATTAAAATCAAGAAATATTCATGATCAGAAATATGTCAAAAATTGTCTTGTACCTTCGTTTGAAATGCAAAAATATATATGACAATTTTGCATCTTCCATGTTCGCTGTGTCGCTAAAGGGTTAATTGGCTATTCCAGTTCAAAAAAGAAACTTCGATTTATACGATGCCGTGAAAAGGTGATGTTGAAGACGTGTCTGAAACAAGAAAAAGTCAACACAGGATAAAATATTAGGGATTTAGAGATAGAAGAAACATTCTTTATATATAAATATTTATGAAACTGTGGAAGGGATCTTTAATAATGATTGGAGAAAGAAATGATGTAGTAGCAGTGCTGACATACATGAGTTCAGGACTGTGCTTAAGAAGAGGATAAATTCCAACAAAGAGTATGGGCCCAAATAACCTATTTCTACATTGTGATTTCTGTGTGATTCCATGTATGTGAAAAGTGAGTAAGTGAAGAAAGGTAGAATGGAGGATAATAGGAAGACAAATGTAGCAATTGAAGTGAAAGGAAAGGACAATGAGGTGCCAGGGAGCAACAACTTGTAAAGAGTGACGGTTTTGGAAGGTGAGCAAAAGAAGGAAAGCTGTATGTAATTTTGCACGTGGGAACCAGCACTTTGATGAAAGAAATGAGTACAAAGCTACATTCTTTCAAAATTGAGCTTCACTTAATTGTGCCCTTGAGTTTCCCTTAAAAACTTTACATATCAACAACTTTTACTTCATTAAGCATTGCAGGACTATTGTGCAAGTGATGGGGAGTTGGGGGCAGCCAATGGCTTGCGTTGTACAGCTTAATTATCTATAGTGAATAGGCTCTGAGAGACTGCAGGAACCTCCATTCTTTCCTATTCTACTCAGAGAGTGCCACGGCAGTGCAACCTTGGCCAAAGAACATAAACAAACAACTGTTGCCATGGTAAGGATTCCCTTTAAAATCCTTTTTTTTTGGTAGCTGTGTCTGTGCACAATGAAAACACTTAATGCCATAGAGATGGAGGGGGATGAGAAAGCATCTGCAATCTGATAAACTTTGTACAGACAGGCACAGTTACAGAGCACCTGCAAGTAGGATGAAATCTTTAGGCTTTACTGTCCGTAGAATGACTGAGGTGAGAAAGAACAATGTGAAGGGTCCAGCTGATGGATCAATTTTGACTGAACAAAATTGATCCATCAGATAATAAATCTTAATTAAAAAGTTAACTGAAATGAAGATGCCACTTTAAAAATATCCTAAGTTACAGTAAACAAAAAAACTAAGATTCATTTGTCTGTTGTTTATGTGTAATGAGTAAGTGTCTTGTAATAGAGGGCATTCTTCTTGCTGCAAAAATAATGAATTAGACTGAGCCCCAAGTATGTTGTTTTCGACAAATCAATGTGGTCTTCAATAATGCATAAGATCCCTAAACATGGTATTAAATCATTGGTCCATGAGTTCTATACAATGGGTTTTTAAACAAAGGATTTAAGACTCTAATATAAATAAATCTATTCGTAGATTATAGTGCTAGGTATCAACAAGGAAACAAGAATAATAGACCATAAAGATACAAGGCAAATTTTCACCTAACTTACCTACTGTTATCAGGTGAAGTGCTTGTTTTTCAACAGCCTAAATTCACTCTTCATTGAGGCCAATGGGAAGCACTATTAGGTGATGGACATATAAAAAGAGCATTCCACCCAAGGAATTGGTATCTCACTCTGCATGTTAGATTAAAATTCACCTTCCTGATTCACTAATCATTTCACAGTTCACAAGATTCAGTAGATCCCAATAATAATCATTTCTCAAATCCTCTATCAGACCCCACTGGAACTGAATAGATACCTAACAGTTGGGTGATGTGGCAAGAAGGTACAGATTTAAGGTAATCACAAAAGTTGGGAAATAGCAATAAAAGAATAATTTGAATTGAAATTCTCTGCCCAAAAGTAATTGAACAAAAAGTAGTCATAATGTTATAGGAGGAGCCCACTCAACCCTCCAGATTCTGACAGTTCTCTTAAAAGCAATCCTATAGTCTACATTGAAAGTCTCACAGTGACTTGTCTGAAAAGACACACTGGGAGCTCAATATAATACAACATTTTTACAGCAACAAGAATGTCCTCCTTTATAAAATACTTGTATATAATCAATATTATTCATATTGAATTAAATGGGATCCCATCATCTATCTGCAATACGTATAAAGCATGTTGCTTTGCAGTTCTTAAACTTTTCATCCCTCAAGTACTTGGCTAATTTCTTTTTGAAATAATGAATTGTGGTTGTTTTCACCCTACAGAGTGGCACAAAGTTCCAGGTCATTACAAATCACCCCAAAATAAAAGTTCTTCCTCACATCTCCCCTTGATGTCCTGCTCAAAATCTCAGACATTTTCCCTTCTACCTTTAGTTGGTGAGGACAGCTATTCTTTGCTAACTATGTCAGAATCCTGTTTACCTTGTGTGAATCTCCCATCAGCCTCCTTGGCTGCATGAAAACTTTGCAACAAAAATCTCTCATCTCTCAGCTCACCTGGTAGATTGTCTCTCCACCTGAAAGACCTTCACATCTTTCCTGAAGTATGGCAATCAAAATCAAATGCATACTTCTGAAAAGAAAATCTTATGGATATTTAATTAGGGATGGGAGAGAGAGCAATTTCTGAAATCACCACAACGTTTTTATTTGTGATGGAAATAATTTCAGGAGAACATCCTGAAGGAGGCTTGCTGGATCTGGTGCTGGGGTATGAGGTGGCATAAGTTTTCTCCCACAAACATCAGCTCATTCTACAGCACACTGAACGATTGTTGTCAAAACTCATCAATTAGGTGAACTACAGTGGTGACCAACGCAAGAGGTTCGCCCTGAATACTGTCTTGATTATGATGAGAAGGCAGAAGAGTGATTGAATAGTGGAGCAGACTCGATGAGCTGAATTGCCTAATTCTGCTCTTCTATCTTATGTTCTAATTCCATATGGTTGCGTTGGAGAACTGTCTGTCTAATGCTACACATTGTCCAGTCCCATATGTCAAGAATCCTTCCCACCATTATTTTTCTTTGCCTGCACTCCTTGTTACATGAGGCATTTGTGGATAAGTCTTGATTTTCACAATACTAACGAGCTATTATGCTGCAGAAATCACATCGCCCACAACTCAACTATGAAGCATAATTATGCTTGTGTGTAATTGTAATTTGCATTTGAAGGTCTAAAGCATCATTATTAGACATGCTTTGTTTTAGGCTAATTTTAGACAGGGTTAGGATTGCATCCACCCCTCCACCATGAGGGCAAAAAAAGAGAATAGATTATTTTCAGCATATCTGATTTCTTCTTCAAATGATCTTCAGCTGTTTCACCATGATTTATAAAATAGTTCAAACGGCAATAAACAGCACTTCTGAGGGGAAACAGAAATCTTAATGCAATGAAATGTGTGAAAATAATACTCTGTAACTACATTCCACATGGATTTAGAGGTGACTGGCAGTCATTATCACCTATACAATGCTACTATCATCCAAAAGGTACTCCAGGATCGGTCCTGATCTTAGAGGTATTGGAGTATTGCCATCACAAAACTCTGCAAGACATCACAAGTTTGGATCATTAATTCCTCATGGCAATCTCTTTTTAGACAGGACAATGTAGCATGATTGGCCTTATGGTGCTGGAATGGAGATGAATACAATTCCATAGCATTTAATCAGATGGAGAGTATTGTTCTGATACCTTGTCATGGAAAAGAATGGATGGAAAGAAATCAAATCGATGACAAGGGATTGTAGTTTTCTTTGGTTAGGACAGATGATATGAGATTTTGGATTTTAGGGACAGAGAGATGGAAGTGGCTCCCCAAGAGGGAGGGAGTCCCTCTGAAAATTATTTCTGTAATTTTGCAGTAATAGCAATCCAACTCAGGTCAAACTCTACAATATCATTCAGGGATGTGGCATTTATAGCATGCTGAGAAACTCACCCAAAGTCCATTTGCAAGCAGGTTGATCAGCTCTCAAAGATTTTTTTTCAGGCAGAAAGGCTTTGTATCCCTGGTACAAAAGCTGTGGAGTGGAGCAGTGAACACCAAGTAACTTCAAAATTTTAAGACTGGAGTCATAAAGAGACAGCGCCATTAGATTCAACAGAAAAGATTTCATTCTTATTTTCCTATTTCATATGGTCATTTCCTCTCCTACAGCACAACAGTAAATTCAAAACTTTTTCATTGACTGTGACACACATTGGGTCATCCTGACATTCTAAAAGATGATATAAAAGTGGTTCTTTCATTCCTTTACATTTAGTTAGAAAGCCTATGCTGTTCTGGAATTGTCATACTTTGACGATTCTCTTCGGTGGAAAAACATATAAATAAGCAAACATAATTAACAAAATGAACACTATAGGAGACTAAATGCTAGAATAATAGAAATGTATGGCACAGAAGGAGGCACTTCTATCCAATATGGCAATCCCTAGCAACCTAATCCCTCTTCCTAACTCTTAACCTGCAGCCTTGTAGAATATGGGTCATTAGGTGCTCATTCAAGTATTTTTAAAATATATTAAATATTGCCTCCATTGCCCTTTCAGACCATGAGTTCTGGACCTGTATGTCTTGACAAATTATTTTCAGTGAACTCCTCTGTAACTCCTTTAACCATTACGTTAAATATGTCTTCTAAGAATTGACCTTTCAGCTTGTGACACATCCTGCAGCATTCCTCAGCCTCAGCATCTTTATTCCTACCTCATTGGCCTTTTTTCTATCATGAGGTCAGAAGTGCGGACTCTCACTAGTGAGTGCACGATGTTCATGTCACTTTGCAGCCCACTGGACTGTCCATATAAATGCTGTAGTTACAGAAGCAGACTGTATATCCTGTGGTGAACAGCTCCTCTTGTTTCCCCAAAACACTTCATACATCAATAAGATGCAAGTCAGGAATGTGACAGTGCAGCTCAAATGACACTCAAAAAATCTTGACACCGACCAGAAAAAGCAGTCTGCTCGATTAACATCCTATTCTACCACTCTGAAGGTTCAAGATTTCTTACAAAATATGTTACGTTTGCTCAAAGGTTCAAAATAGTCAAGCAGTTGATGAATGAAAATCGGCTGCTAAGTGAAATAAGAATTTCTCCAGACCTACATTTAGTGAGGCATATTAAAACAGGGAGCAATAGTGCAATATTTTGCAAATAAAGCATTTGGCAACTACTTCTAAATATAAATCTCCAGAAAAAATATTGAATAGCAGCCTGAAAGTGTGCATGCAAGCATACAAATGCATATGCATGAATAAACCATTTAAGGGTTATGGTGATAAAATAAGAGTGGATAAGCTGGGTCACTGTGGTAAGATGATAATGGCTGATCTTATAGAGGTTTATTATATTATGAGGGGCATAGAAAGGATAGATAGAATCTTTTTTCCCAGGCAGAAGAATCTAGAACTAAAGTAAGAGGAGAGAAATTTTTTAAAAAAAATCTGAGGGGTAAATTTTTCCCCATAGAAAGCAGTGAATATGTCGAACGAGTTGTCAGAGGAGAGAGTGGAGGCAGACACTATTACAACATTTAAAAGGCTTTGGACAAGTACTTGGTAAGAAAGGCATAGAGAATATGAGCCTGATGTTCGCGTATACAAGCACACACACATGCATACACATACACACAGAGTATCTAATTTCATTCTAACAAGTGCATACATACTCATCATTCATTCCATGCCTGCCAGACCAAGCTGCAGTATTTTTATACACAAACACACACAATGGAAACTATTTAGCAAGGGTGAATGGAAGGCACACTAAGCTCATAAATAAATATATCCCAAGCAAGTTTCACCAAGTTCCGGATATTTATAACACAGTATTCCTCCAGTCGGTATTTGGGATTGAGTTTACCCATCTGAATATTACAATCAGATTTTCCAGCCTGAAATATGAGTTGCACTTTCTTCTTTCACACAAAAAAACAAGAAAAAAGATGAGCTGCTTGTCTGAAAAGGCAAATTCTAATAGTAGTTGACCAGAAATTAATTCTTTCTTTTTGTCAGAAACCCTGTTTGACCCGGTGAATGTTGCATTTTCAGTTTTTATTTTTAACACAAATGTTTATACACACCATAAACACAAGAGATTCTGCAGATGCTGGAAGTCCAGAGCAACACATACAAAATACTGGATGAAATGAATAAATAGTCATTGTTTCGAGCCAAGAACCTTCTTCAGGAATGGAAGGATGGAGGAAGATGCCAGACTGAAAAGGTGCAGGAAGGGGAAGGAGGACTAGCTAGAAATGATAGGTGAAGCCAGGTGGGTGGAAAAGGCTGGAGAAGAAGAAATCTGATAGGAAAGAAGAGCAGATCATGGGTGAAAGGGAAGAAGGAGCTGCATGAGGGCGAGGTGATAGGCAGGTGAGGAGAAGAGGTAAGAGGCTAGAGTGGGGAATAGAAGAAGAGGGGGCAAAATTATCAGAAAGAGAAATTGATGTCAATGCCATCAGGTTGGAGGCTACCTATATGGAATTTCCCTCATCATGGCTAAAGAGGAGGCTGTGAAATGATGTCAGAACAGGAATGGGGATAACAATCAAAATGGTTGGCCACAAGGAAATTCCACTTTTGGCGGATGGAGCAGAGCTGCTTGACAAAGTGGTCTCCCAATCTACGTTGGGTCTCACCAATGTAGAGGAGGCCATATCAGGAGCCTCTTAGACAATAGACAATCCCAACAGATTCACAGGTGAAGTGTTGCCTCACCCGGAAGGACTGTTTGGGGTCCTGAATGGAGGTGAGGGAGGAAGTGAATGGTCACGTGTAGCATTTCTGTCACTTGCAGGAATATGTGTCAGAAGGGAGATTAGTGGGGAGGGACAAATGGACAAAAGAATCATCGAGGGAGCAATCCCTGCAAAAAAAATGGAGAGTGGGGGGGTGTCGTTAAAGATGTGGTTGGTGGTAGGATCGCATTGAAGATAGCGGAAGCTGCGGAGAATGATGTGTTGGATGTGAAGGCTTATGGGGTGGTAGGTGAAGACAAGAGGAAGTCTATCCTTGTTAAAGTGGCAAGATAATGGGGTGAGTGCAAATATCCGGGAAATGGGGATGAGGGCAGCATCAATGTTGGAGGAAGGGAAACCCTGTGGGGCAGCATCAATGTTGGAGGAAGGGAAACCCTGTTCTTTGAAGATGGACATCTCTGGTGTCCTGGAAAGGAAAGTCTCATCCTGGGAACAATGTGGTGGAGACAAAGGCACTGAGAAAAAGGAACAGCATTTTTACAGGAGGCAGTGTGGGAAGAGGTATAGTCAAGATAGCCATGGGAATTGGTAAGTTTATTAAAGTTGTCAATAGACAGTTGGTCTCCCGAGATGGAGACCAAGAGATCAAGAAAGGAGAGAGTGGTGTCATAAACATACTAAGTGAATTTAAGGGCAGGGTGGATACATATCATTGATATAGTGAATTAAGTATTGATAGTTTGAATGGGAGCCTTCATCCCAGAATAGGAAACTTCTATCTCAAAAATCTGCTGATGTTATTCATTGCAGGACTGAGCACAGGCTGGAGGCATGACCATTTAAAATATGATAAACTAAGGGCCTGACTGCCTAAGCCCTGTTGAAGAATGAGAATTTCTTGATGCACCTAACCTACAGCGCTGTTAAGTAAGTATATATTGTAAATCAGGTTAGTTTAGAAATGGCACTGCAGATGTTTGTCCTGGCCACCGTTTTTCCAGATATGGTATCACTGGCAAGGCCAAAATTTATTGCTCAGTCCTTGAGCTGCCCCAATGTGGTGAAAGCACTCCCACCACCATGCAGTTTGGCAGGCTCTTCCAGAATTTGGATGCAATGATAGTAAAGGACCAGGACCAGCAACATTACCTCAGTTTAGAGTGGTACATGAATTGGGGTGGTGTTCCCGCAGGTGGTGGTGTTCCCTTGTGCCTGCTGCCTCTGTCCTTCTTGGTGGTACATATTGTAGGTGGAGAGGTGCGATTGGCATGTACTGTAGTGTACTTTGTAGATGGTGTACGCTATATCCTCTGTGCCTGTGGGGAAGGGAATGAATTTTTGGAGTAATGGATATCGGATGGCAATCAGGTCAATGTTTTTTTTTTCCTGGTTGTAATCAGGCTTCTTGAGTATTGTTAAAGATACTTTCATCCAGACAAATGAGGGTTTCAATCACATTCCTGATTTCTACCTTGCTCACCCTTTGAATTGGTCTAGTTAGGTTTCTGGTAGGATATTAATGATGGGGTTTAGCAATGTTAAGGTCAAGAGAATTTCAAGGACCTGGTGATCTACATCCAAACATTCAATTTACTGTGGTGATGGAGAAGAATGGTTGACTCCCATTCCTGGATATTCTAATACAATGGAAAACGGTAGCCTTAGACATGGCGTCTGTTGGACTTACACCTCAGCAATAACAGCCACCATCACACCTCCCAATGTAGAGTGGTTCTTTCTACTTCGATAAATCGTGTGAAAACTATTTCAGGCTCGGTGAGTCTCCACGAGGAAATAAGATGATTATACACAATGTTTCTACAGGATGGCTACAAGGTGAAGGAAATTAATCAGGCCCTTAAAAGGGCCAATGGAAAAACCGGGAAACCTAACAATGAGGAGGAACCCATCACTATCGCCTGTCTTCCTTATATTTCCACAGTTTTTGGAAGAATCCCCAGGATCCTGAAGGAATACCAGATTAATACCATCCACAAACCCATAAGGAAGCTCAAATCACAGTTTATGTGGGTCAAAGGTGGCCTAGGACTCAGGATGGCTGGCATTTACAGGAATATCTGTGAATACGGAGCAGTGTATATCAGTCAGACGATGGAAACCCACATCAAGAAGCATAGGAGGTATATCCATTTGGGTACCCAGAGAAATCGTTGGTAGCAGAACATTGAATTTGCAATGGTCATAGGATCGACTTTGATGGCACAAAACTACTGTGCCATGCCAATGGCTTTAGGGACTGTCTGGTAAAGGAAGCCATTGAAATAAAACTAAAGGAAAAGGAGTTTAACAAAGACAAAGGACTCGCTCCAAATAAGAACTGGAATTCAGTTGTAAACAAGGTAGGACAGCAGAAATCTGATTGCATGAGGACTAGCCAGTCAAGAGGGATGGATGACAGGCGTATAAATACCACCGCACTAGACACGCCCAGGCATCATCCCTGATGAAAATGGAAGAGTTTGCCACTGAAACGTTGGTTAAAATCGATACCTGATTAAAGCCCAAGAAGAGTTTATTTGTTCAAGGATCTCATTAAGAAACTTCTGAATATTGGAAAGCTTAGACATAGTGGGCATTGTTTCCTGCAGTGGGTTAGTATAGGGCTGAAGGGCACTGCCTCAGAATAGAAGCACAACACTTGAGAACAGAGATGAGGAGGCTGGTGATCTGTGGAATTCATTGCCACAGATGGCTATGGAGTCCAAGCCATTGGGTATATTTAAAGCAGAAGTTCATAGATTCTTGATTAGTAAAGGTGTCAAATGTTATGGGGAGAAAGCAGAAGAATGGGTTTGAGAAGGATAATGAATCAGCAATGATAGAATGGTAGAGCAGACTTAACGGGACAAATGACATAACTCTGATCCTATATCTTATGGTCTTATGGTCTAGGAGTGGAAGGCTAGACTTTCTTTTGCTAGAGAGTATCATAACTTACTTCGTTAACTTCAGTTTCACCAGGATGCCTTGTTGGCATATTAGCATTGATATTCTGGAGTGCCTGTTTTCAGTATTAAAGCTGGGATGTAAACTAGTCCCATTGGTTTTGCTCTGTTTGGTGCTCTCTTATTTCTTGAGAATTGAATTCAGTTATCCAAAGACAAGGAGGAAACCACGCTGGATCACCTGTTCAGCATTTCTTGCTGAACATAGACACAGATGCTTCAGTCCTGCAGTAGTACACACATTGCACAGGGGCCCATCATCATTCAGGGACAGCTGTAGGACTCCAGGGATTGGTTAGTTTTCAGATCATGTAGTTGCCTATTGCATGCCATTTTTGTTATTTGTCATGCACTTTCTCCTGCATTGCAGCTTCACTACCTTGGCACCTTAGCATTTTAGGGTATGTTTGTGCTGCTTCTGGAATTCCATTCTGCATTCCTCATTGACAAGAGATGATCCTCAGATTTGTTACTCATGATAAATTGAGGAATATGGACATGCACGTTTTCCTCAGAGGGTACATTTTGTGCCCCTGCTAACTTCAGCACCACTTCTAGTTGTTCAACATAAAGAAAAGTCAGTCAGCTTCTGAGGAAGAACAATATAGTGTTATACAGCATGAAACAGGCCATTTGGCCCAACTTGTTCCTGCTGACCATGTTGTCCACCTGACCTGGTCCTATTTGTCTGCATTTGCCCCATATCCATCTAAATATTTTCTATCTGTGTACCTTCCTGAAACACATTTAAATGTGCCCACATTTAAATTGTGCCCACTTCTACCACCTTCGTTGGGAGCTCACTCCACAAACCCACCCCCATCTGTGTGAAAAACCTACCCCTCACGTTTCTCTCTCACTTTAAACTACAGTATGCCATCTAGCTTTAGACTCTCCTACTCTTCATATTTTGTCCCCCATTATCTTGCATATTACTATTAAGTTACTCTTCAGCCTCCTATGCTCTAGTGCAAAAATCCCCAGCCTATCCAGTGTCTCTTAAATCAAACCCTCCAGTCTCAGTAATGTCTTCATGAATCTTTTTGCACTCTACCATCATGATATCTTTCCCGTAGCTAGATAGCCAGAACCGCCCACAGTACTCCCATTGGTATGATCTCATCACTGTCTTGACAGTTGTAATGTGATGCTCCCGCTAGGGTGGTTATCCAAGGGTGGTTTCCTTCCTCATGTTTGGCAATGCCATGAGACGTCATGCAGCTGCATCCAAAGGTGAGGTCTCCAAAGGCTCTCCTTTCCCACCTGGTAGCCAACTGGACATAATGTACCCAGGGATTGTGTTGTAGGAGTCTGGGAAATTATTTGTAAGAGTAACTGTGTAGCTAAACTCTTCTCTGGAGCAACTTGGCTTGGTGGGATTTTGCATGAGCAAATTCAGTATAAGGGGTCCTTCCAATTGTATTATTTTTCTGCTTGAACTTAACAGTAATTGTACAAATGAGTTGCTTGTTAGGCCATTTATGTTCATCATTACCAGGAGTAATCAAGATTCAAGTACATTTGTTATCAAAGAATGTATAAATTACACAAGCTTGAGATTTGTTTGCTCACAGGTAGCCACAAAGCAAGAACTCCAAAAGAACCCAATTAAGAAAAGAGGAATAAAAATAAAAGACCAACACTCGATGTGCATGAGAAAGAAATAAAGTACAAATCATGCGAACAATTAAAGTGAACAACAACATTCCAAGCCAAAACGGCATCCTCAGATCTGAACCCTGGAGCAGCCTGAAGTAGGCCCAAAGCCTTGCTTATCAGTTCATCATATTAGCAGCATGGAGCACAGTAGCTGGGGCAGTTTTCATAGACTCAGCGCCATGGAGATCTCCATCGCAGGGAACGAGTGAAATTGGCTCTCATCCCAACTGACACATTTTTTTTCAGTCTACCTGGGCTGGTGTTTAAATTGACCAAACAACAGAACAGAAGAGGCTCCGGTGCCCTGGAGGGAGCACATCGCAGAGAGTGAGTGAAATTGGCTCTCGCCTCTAAATTGGGCCAGTGTTTAAACTGTCTAAACGGTAGTATCATACTTTGCACTAGGACCCAGGCACCGCCACTACGAAAGGCTCCGGGCCAAGACCATGCCGTCAAGTGACTTGTTCTGGGCCAAGATTTTGCCCCCCAGCCCAAAGCCACTCTCAAGCTCTTCAAATCAGCTCAATGCCCAGAGTGATGCAAACTCACTCCCTGGCCAGCTGTATGGACATCGAACTCCATCTGTAATGACTCTGCAACACACCATCTTGGCTTATCCCCCAAACCTGCCTCACCATTTCTCGCCCCTTCACTATTTGTTGATAATTTAATACAATTTACCTCAGAAAAGGTATTTTTAGTGAGGTTTTGTCAGATTTCTTAGCTTTTTGACTACTAGAAAGCTGTAGCACGTGATTGGTAATGCCACCTTAACCAGAAGTAATCCTCATTTTCTCAAATTCCAGATGATTAACTAAATATAAATTCCACATCCACCACAGTGGGACTTGAATTCCAGTTTACAGATTTTTAGTCCAGACATCCAAATTCATTATCTTAGCTACTGTATCACCATTACCCCCAACATCTATAAAAACAAAAGGTAGTTTAAGTTTCAGAGCAGTATATGAAAACAATGACACAAGTTATAAAAATTTTTATTCTTTATCAGACTGAAATTTGATAGAATACTGTCGGTGATGATTTCCTTTTACACAATAAGCTAGTAATTTTGCAAGTTGTGGTAGATTTTATAATGAAAATTAAAGATCTGTAGGCTTATCCATATATTGATCCAAATTTAATTGGATCCTTGTACTGTGATGTTTCAGTTAGTGTGGAGCAGAATGAGTCGGAAACTTCAATCTGAGGTTTAGAGTATTCCAAATAAAATTGGAAATAGTAAGATTGTCAGAATCTGTTGTTGATTTTCAGAAATGATTTACTGATAATTTAATAACAAAAACTTATTTTAAACCAAAAAGATAAATATTTTCAGTGAAGAATGTTGGTAGATTTTAGAAGTTATTGGACCATTGTGGATTTTCATTACTTTTTTGGTGTATATTGCTCCTGATAGTTGTGAGTCCTTGGATAAGACTGAAGATATTGTCAGAAGTTAATGTAGTTCTGAATTATTTATAACTGGATGTTTGCAGTAAGGTGTTTGTATTATATTGAGTATTTGTACTCAGAGTGATTGCTTCATTTGTTTTCTCTAAGGTGCATGCATTTGAGAGGTCATTTTGGCCGTGTGGAGGATCAGAGGGATCTTGGGGTCCGAGTCCATAGGACACTTAAGGCTGCTGCGCAGGTTGACTCTGTGGTTAAGAAGACATACAGTGCGTTGGCCTTCATCAACCATGGGATTGAGTTTAAGAACCGAGAGGTAATGTTACAGCTATATAGGACCCTGGTCAGACTGCACTTGGAGTACTGTGCTCAGTTATAGTCACCTCACTGTGGGAAGGATGTGGAAACTGTAGAAAGGGTGCAGAGGGGATTTACAAGGATGTTGCCTGGATTGGGGAGCATGCGTTATGAGAATAGGTTGAGTGAACTCGGCCTTTTTTCCTTGGAGCAACAGAGGATGAGAGGTGACCTGACAGAGGTGTATAAGATGATGAGAGGCATTGATCGTGTGGATAGTCAGAGGCTTTTTTCCAGGGCTGAAATGGCTAACACGAGAGGACACAGTTTTAAGTGCTTGGATGCAGATACAGAGGAAATGTCAGGGGTACGTTTTTTATGCAGAGAGTGGTGAGTGCGTGGAATGGGCTGCCAGCAAAGGTGGTGGAGGCAGATACGACAGGTTCTTTTAAGAGACTCCTGTATAGGTACATGGAGCTTAGAAAAATAAAGGGCTATGGGTAACCCTAGGTAATTTCTAAAGTAAGTACATGTTCGGCACAGCATTGTGGGCCAAAGGGCCCGTATTGTGCTGTAGGTTTTCTATATCTATGTTTCTAACCTGAAACGTTATTATAGTTCTCTCTCCACAGATATTGCCTCACCCAATGAGTATTTCCAGCATTTTCTCCTGTTAACATTTGATTTCATGCTTTGTACTAAATGTGTTGTTAGTGACAGCACACTAAGTTTTGAAGAGGCCTTTATTTTTACTTTTGTAGTGTAATTATTACACGAAATTTTAAAAAATCAGTTGCCTGGATCTCTATGTGTCCAGTCGTGTCTTGTGATAGTTCCTGCCCCATTTTTTATTTACTTAGAGATACAATGTAGAGCAGGCCCTTCGAGCTGTTCTGCCTCGTAACCCCTGATAACCCCAATTAACTGTAACCTAATAACAATGACTAATTAAGCTACCCGGTGCGCCTTTGGACTGTGGGAGGAAACTGGAGCGCCGGGGAAAACCCATGCATTCTATGGGGAGGATGTACAGACTTCTTACAGATGACACCAGAGCCAAGCTCCGAACTCCAACACCCTAAGCTGTAATAACACTATGCTACCGTGGCGCCCCTTGAGGGTCATTTTGGTTAAAACCAAATAGCTCTCACAGTAATAATTTCTGGTCCTTCAGCAGCTTTGTCCAATAATGATGTCTACATTCACCCAGAGGTTGAATAATACAGACTTTAATTACACAGTATAGTCTGTATTAGTCATTCTAGTTATCTATTCTGCAGCATAATAATTACTTATTCTATTTTATGGAACGATTTTAACAATTCTGGGATTTCAGTTATCGTGTGTTGTTCTTTACATTTCAGTAGAACATTGCCAGTATTGTGTCACATGGAAGATGACATTTCATTTAATTTGATGTGGTTATAGCAGAGAACATCTGTGTCTCCTTTCATATCACAATATAGCATGGACAAAAGCCAAAGACATCAATAACAGGTTGTGGGAATAAGGGCCAAGTTGCTTGTATGGATAAAGTAGTACAGTATTATCTCTGGTTCATTTCTGACATATTCTTTCCCCAAATTTTTATTAAGTAATTTTGAATAATATTAGATCTTATATCGTATCAGAGACCAGTTCTTTTCCTAAGCCATCAATCCTTTGGGCGTAAGAATGTAGTTATATGTATGTAGAAGAAAGTTAGACTGAAAATTATCTTATGAATGATATAAACTTGTCTCATAGTGTACAAGTATTTCCATTGCTCAGTGATGGGTAATGCATTGTTAGATTGTTTATGAATATGGAAATTCCTTCAGCTGACATGACCCTGCTTTTTTCCAAGTTGTGAGATGAACATTGAAAATTAAAGGTCCACGTTTCTCAACAGTTCTACTGAAGTCCCAAAGGAGTTTCAGAAAAGGCTATGATTCCATTTATTCCTTACAAGGCCATTGGTGCTTATGGTTTCCCTACCATATGAGCAATGTGTGATGGCAGAACTCTGATGCTGTTCCATATTTATAATCTTGAGATATTTAAAACACCCTTCTAGAAAATCATTCTACACTAATCTAACTACATGACTCAAGAGGTTACAGTATTTACATGCATATATTTATAATGTATTTTACCACTGTAAAACAATCAAAAATATATATAGTACCTTTTGCACTATAGTTTGGTCCAGCAACATTATTATAAAATTATCCCAGATAAAGACTTTTTAGTATTGGTTCCAATCTAAATGAAGGTCTCCACTCTTGAACTTTTGAGGACAGTCATTAAAGTGCACATTTCTTTTAAGAGCAAAGATCCTTTATATTCTGACCTCCTTTTCCGCGGTGTTACAAAGCAGTTATTATGGTGGGTGTCATTTGTTGCATGTAGGACACCGAGTTGAAAGTTACGGGCAAACCGCCTACAACATTGAAAAGAGTCTCTGCTGCCTATGGCCTAGGGAGCTTCACTGATTGAATCTCTGTTCCCAGAGTGTCAGAATAATTCCAGTCAATCTTCATTACTGAATTATTGCAAAAACTACTTTAAAAGTAAATGGAAACCAATAGCGAGATGTATAATTCCCCTTTTATTGTTCTGCTTCAGAATTTATGAACAGATGTTATTCATTTACCACAATGGAGTGATAAAATATTATTCAATAATTCATACAATATTCTTCCCCACCGCTGTCAACTGCCTAGTCTATATGACCATTGTTGACAATATTTAATATGGAGAAACTATATGAGTGTTCAAAAGATAATTATGAAATCAAATCCAGACCTCGAGCTTAACCCGCAGCAAAGCAAGATCATTTCTCTTTTAAATAGTCAGCGTTAAATGAACAGAGGAGGACAATGAGATTAATGGCTGAAATGACAATCTACCTTTGACTATTGATTTTTAAAATATCAGCAGATTGGGCTGAACAATTCGTGCCTTGCCTTGCCTTGCACCCTTAACTTCTGGTGGAGTCGTCGGGGCGCCGTCATGACAAGCTTTGCACCAGTCCGTTCCATCTGTCGCGGTTGTGTGCCAGAGCTTGGGTCACCACAAATGTTTTTCCTGTCCATTCTTTAATGTTGTCCATTCTTTAATATTGTCCGTCCATCTTCTCCTCTGTCTACCTCTCCTTCTTTTCCCCTCCACAGTTCCTTGTAGAACAGTCTGTGCAAGGCCACTGGATCTTATGTGACCGTACCATCTCAGCTTTCTTTTCCTCACCGTTGTGAGAAGGTCTTCATGGGGGCCAGTGTGGTGCTGGATGGTCTTGTGGACCTGCTCGTTTGTGATATGGCCCGAGTATGAGATACCCAATATGTTGTGATAGCATCTCATTTCCAATGCTCGTATCTTCCTCTGTAGCTCTGCTGTGAGGGTCCATGTCTCACATGCGTACAGGAAGATGGAGAATACCAATGCATGCAGGAGTCTGATCTTGTACTTCATGCTGATGTTGCTGTCCCTCCATATTGTCTTGAGTTTGGATAGTGCAGTCATTGTCTGTGCGTTTCTTGCCAGGACTTCTGGTCTTGATCCTCCATCACTGATGATTGCCCTCAGGTATTTGAACTGCTGCACTGTCTCAAGTTTCTGACCATGGACTGAGATGTATGTTGTGATGACACCGCTGGCATTTGCCATGAGCTTTGTTTTCTCGGCACTTATTTCCATTCCAAACTTTGTGGAGGCTCTGTCAAGATGGCTAACCAGGTTGGCCAGATCGTCCTCTTTTCCTGCAAGTCCATCAGTGTCGTCAGTAAATCTTAGGTTTGTGAGGTTCCTCCCTCTGATGCTGACTGTGCCCACGTGATCTTCAAGGACAACACTCATGATTCGTTCCAGGAAGACGTTGAAGAGAGTTGGGGAGAGGAGGCAGCCGTGACGGACTTCTACAGAGGTATGGAACCTCTCCCTGATGGTGCCCTGAGTGAGTACTGCACTGATTGCCTTGGTGTAAAGCTGATGGATTGTATGAATGAGTTTCTGCCCCATGTTGAATTTCTTCATGGTAGTCCATAAGGCATCATGCCAGACTCTGTCAGACGTCTTTTTAAAGTCTATGAAGATGTGGTAGAACTCTCTCTGATGCTGAAGGTGTTTCTCACAAAGGGTGCGGAGGTTGAAAATCTGCTCAGTGGTGCTTCTGCCCTTATGGAAGCCTGCTTGTTTCTCGGCAATGATGTCTTCTGCCTGAGGTCTCAGTCTGTTCAAGATGATTCTGAGCATTACCCTGCTTATATGGCTGATCAAACTGATGGTACGGTAATTCTGGCAAAGTTGGAGATTGCCTTTCTTGGGAAGCACAGTGATCAGCGACTGAGTCCAAGGTGTCGACCATTCACCTGTCCGCCAGATCTTATTGCAGATGGTGGTAAGCATGTCTATCGTGGCCTCTCCTCCATGCTTCAGCAGTTTAGCAGGGATGTTGTCAACTCCTGCTGACTTCCCGCACTTCAGTGATCATATTGCAGCTTCAACTTCTTCACGCATGATTGGATAGTCTTCCTCATTGGAAGATTCCTGTATATTCAGCACACTTGGATCCCCTTTGTTCTGGTAGTTGTACAGTTTTGAACAGTACTCTGTCCACCTTTCCATTATTTCCTTTCCTTCTGTGAGAATTTTGCCATTTTTGTCTTGGATGGTATTCACTTTGGCTTGTTTTTCTTTGGTAAGATCTTTCACCAGTTGTAATGCCTTCTTTGTGTTGTTGTTGGAGAGGCTGTCTTCAATATCCACACATTGTTTGGCTATCCATCTTTGCTTTGCTTCCTTCATTTCCCTCTTGATTTCCTTGTTGATTTTCCTGTATTCTGTTCTTCCCTGTGCTGTGTTATCTTTCTTTAATTTCCTTCTTGTGTCACATATATCCAGTACCTTGTTAGTGACCCATGGTTTAGACTTGCGGTGGCTTTTTTCCAGAATCTTGCTTGCTGTTTCCGTCATCACTGTGTTAAAGTTATTTGTGGTGGTCTCCAGGTCTTCATCAAGGAAGAGTATTGGTGCAAACTTCCCCCCAATTGCTGCCTGAAATTCTTCAGAGATAGAGGGGTCTTTCAGTTTTTCAAGGTCGAATCTCAGCTGGCTGTTTTTTGGCTTGTTGATTCTCCTCAAGCGCACTCTGATGTTCATCATGCCAAGGTCATGGTCACTGCCCACGTCTCCTCCTGGGAATGTTCTGGTCTTCCGTCTGTTAACACCAGAATTGTGCCATCTTTGCACCAGGATGTAGTCAATCTGGTGATGTTGACCACTGGGGGTATGCCAGGACCATCTTTGGGATGCTTTGTGCTCTCCAAGTGTGTTTGACAGCGCATGTTGTTATAACTGGCAAATTCCTGCAGGCATAGTCCCCTCTCATTGGAGGTGTCATTGCATGAGGGGCCAGAGGATGGGATTAATGTAATAAAGCTCTTTGCAGTAACAGAAGCAGATGAAATAATAACATCAAGAAGTAATTATGAGAAGAGGAGATTGAATAATGAGTTGGGTCCTAAGGATGATATTAGCAGTATGGATTAGGAGAAGATGGTGACTTTTTCTAACCTGGATCTGGGACAATCTCAGTGAGGGCAGGGAAGAGAAATCAGGAAAGAAAATGTGGGCATCATAATATGATGAAGCAATAAATTTCACCATCTTATATTTGAACAATTGTACTTGTTTACCGATAAATGCAAAACAAAACATAACTATTGATGGGTTTAGTGCAATGGAAATGCATATAAAACTCACTAATAAATATCACAATTTACAGTGTTAAGTTGTGCATAGTTTTTATGGGATGATATCCACTTAGTGGATACAGGATTTAAATCTGCAGGACTCATGTTCTTGGTCCTATGACCCATTCAAGTCCTGTGTCTCCTCCACTGTGTTTCCCAGCTCTGATTCACCTGCTCTATTTCCCTGAAATGCCCTCTCAGTCTTTTCTCCTTGGACCTTTGATCTTCTATCTTCTTCCACGGTTGTACTTACTGTCCTCTGATCAAAGGGGATGAAGAACAGTTTTAGGGGGTCTCCAGAAGCCATGCTGCAGAGGCAAGACAGTGTGCCATTACATAAGATTCTCTGAGCAAGACTGGAGAGGGCAACCCCTACTTAGCTGAACAGCAGAGGAGATGTACTGCAGAATTACAGCCTGACCAACCATGTCAAAGGATATCAAGCGGGATGGGTGGTTTAATGCACCAAACCCATTATTGAATAAGGTGAGGTAAATACATCACCAACTTTATTGAGAATAGATATTAGCTTTTCTGGCACTAATTGGTTCTTCTACAGTTCAATCAATCTACAAACAAACTGGACTAGTAAAGACAACAAATATATTTTCATTGGGCTCTGCCGATACATAAGCATTAGCCATATCATTAATGTTACCAATATTAATATTCAAGTTGGTGATGGTCCTGAACATTATATAGATATTGTCTTGATTGGACATCTATTTAGGCTTTGACTGGATTTATTCCAATAGACGGGGGTGATTGAAATCTGTTACTCTCTTAACACAGGTGCTCTTATCGGCATTCAGCTCATTCTCATAATCTGTTTTTGGAGTATCGGAAACATAAGTGGTTCCACTCTAGGCTGCCAATGTTTTATTCATAGACACAGAGCTCTGGCCACATGGGTTATGATATAATTAGCAACAGAGGAACTATTTTCAAACCTTCACCTATAATAATTGCAGGGCTAGATTTACCTCATTCCAAAAGTAGGTTATTTTTAGCAAGTAGTAAGCAGCTAGCGCAGACTATTCATTAAAAACAGACCTTAGAGTTGACTACATACTGACTACGTCCCTGGATGCTCTACACAGCTGGATACTATCTATTGCTAGCCTGTAAAACCAAGGCTAAGGGTATTTATTAATAGTATTTTTCCATAGTAAATTATATGTGAACTGTTTGACATACAGGGATTGATATCTACGTCTGTTTAAGCAGCATGAAAATTTATTATTGATACAAGCACTTTAGTACCAAGAAAAAAGTTTAAATTGGAAGTTAAATCAAAATTTGTATTTTTGGAGATCACACTATTAAACCCCCATGAAACTTAACATGATTAAAATAAACTAGGCTATTTCTTCAAATAAATTGTCCAGCCCTTAAGAATAGAAGAGAAAGTCATGGAAAAAAAAATAAAGATTTTAGAAAAGCTATTCAGTCCTTTAACCCTTTTAATGTTCTTTTTTACCCTCCCTAAATTCCAGTTACATTTTGTTATATTTGTTATATATTATTCCACAAGCTTATTTGGTTTTCATTTTCTAATGGCTATACTACAGGTACATCATGACATGAATAATTACCAAGCAAAATGAACTAGGAAAATATATTTTTCATGCTGCTTATATAAATTACTCAAGTATGTAACACACACAATTTGTCACTAAACTCTTGACAAAGGGAATGCTGCTGTTGTTTGCTGCACCAACCCCCTTACATGCTAATCAACAACACTCTGATACCCATCAACCTTCCCAGACAGTCAGTCACTGACCTCATCTTCTCCCCACCACCTACAGCCTTGTTGTCTCCTTTTTTTTCTGCCATAGGATCCACAATCAAGATTGTCTTGATGGATACATGACTTCAGCTCGTCCTTTACATACAGGATTAATTTAATTGTATCTGACGTTTTCTTTCCCCATCCATATCACAGATATCTCTAATGCTTTGTGCCTTGCCTACTTCCAGTTTCTTAGTCCCAACCAGCAGATCTTCACTATGGAATCCCAATTCCTTCTTAGATCCCAGTGGTCTGAGGGGCCAATCACTTCCTCTCCCATCACTCTTCTTTGAAGTCAAATGCATTTTCAATATTCTATTAGTACAGGAACATTTCACTTTTCATATGCTTAAAGACATAGAAGTAGTCAGTGTTGGCTCTCAGATGAATCCCTTCATTCCTATTTCCCCACATTTCCCTGTAACTCATTCGTTGTCACGTATCCATCCACTCCACCCTGATTCTCCTGCCACCATCAAGGACACTTTGCACTTGCCAATTAACCTACCAGCGCACCTTTGAAATGGAGGAGGAAACTGGAGAACCAAGCAGTCAGAGGAAGAAGTTGCAAACCCTACATGGGATGGACTCAAGGGCAAGTTTGCACCCGGGTCACTGAAGCTGTGGGGTAACAGCACTGTGGAGCCTTGTATGGATCCCGGCAGTGATTTTCTCGATGAAGAATGTAAGGAACATTTCTTGTTTCTGTCTTACCCAGGCACTCTCCTTCACCCCTTTTCTGGTATGTTGATGATCTCTTCCTCCTCTCACACACAGCAAGAATATTTCATCAAATTTCCTGCAGTTTTAACCCTGCTACCATCTTCATACAGTCTACCTCTAATTCTTCCCTTACCTGCTGTTACTTCTCTATCTCCTGTCTGCTTTTCAACTTTAGATTAGTGTCCAGCATCTATTTCAATCTCAGTGTCCCAGCTTGCTTCCCTGTAAGAACCTCATTCCATGCTCCTAGTTCCTTAATTTCACTCCATCTCCAGTAGCCTCTCACTATAATTCTTCACTCCCACTCTGACCTCCCTATCCTCACCTTCCTACATTATTAAATGTAAGTTTGAGAAACAGCATTTCATTTTATAGCTAGGGCCAATACAAGGTCTAGACATAACATGAAGATCAATAACTTGAGATAATTAGTTTTTCCAATATTTTTATTACTAATTTGCATCATTGCTTTTAAACTCCTTTGGTAGATTCCGATAATTATATTTCACATTTAGGTCTTATCACTTAACTCTGGAACACTTGCCTAAATCACTGTCCTCTTGTCAAATGAATCAAACTTACTTAGTTTAGTTTAGTTTGCTGGAGGAATTCAGCAGGTTGAGCAGCATCTGTAGGAGGAAAAGAATTGTCTTCATTTTATTCACTTAATTTACCCTTTACTGGATTTATTTACTCTTCCCTTTTGTTTTTTCCTTGTTTCCTTCCTTTGCATTTTGAAATTGTTTACCTCCATCCTGAAATGGTGGCTGTTCCTCTCTGCCTGAGCTGCTGAATAATTTGGTTTGCATTTGAGGATTTCAACATCTACAGTATTTTACTTTTCTTTGATAAATTGAGCTTTGCCTTTACTAGAGATCAGCAAGTATGGAATTACTGGAGCATCAAGAATAAGTGATAAAATAAGTAAGGAATGACTGACCTGCTGTAATAGGGACAGTTTTCTTAAGTGAGCTTAAAGCATAGTCAAAGCAAAGATAAATAAATAACTGAGTTCATATTAAAAACTGTGCAGCAAAGAGTGTATGATTTATATAAGAGCCTATCTTTTTCTTCAATCCCATTGAATTTTATTTAATAAGAACATAGGTCATAGACAAAGCTTTTCATGATGCTGTATTACCTCACTGACACTGGATTCCCGTACTATTCTGTGTGATTAGGTTACCTTGAAAATATCAGTGCTATTCTTAAATCTTCATTTACAACATTTGTGAAACTGACTAAAGCCCTGTTAGTGGAATATCCTTAGTGCCAAAGATGCGAGATATTCTGTTCCATCATATTTTCACAATACCAGGGCTTGCAAGTTTTTCCGCTGCCCTTGAGACACCAATATTTGTGTGAAACCACATTATCAACAGCCAACAGTGAAAAGGCCAACATAAATATCAAATCCAGACTGAAATATAAACTCAATCAGTTAATGTTTCACGATTTCATAGCATGCATATCACGCTTCCACATCTCTCCTTCCAAGAGCACGGACAGCTGACAAGCTGCATTTTAAAAGTTGCAGCCACAGTGGCAATCGAGCAGGTTGATTCACAGTTCACACACTAAGGCTGAAATTATGCAAGCTTATTGTGTGCAGTCACACAAAAGACCTAGAATCATGGCATTTTCAGCGCATAGAATTTTGTATGAAGTGTGCTTGATATAAAAAACACATTCCCCAGTAACACTGGAAGAAAATGCTGCCTTTCCACATATAACCTCTTTAGTATACAATAGATTTCATTGTTGTTAAAAGATGTTAGTGATTTCATACAATTCCATTTTCAGCTTTTTAAAACAGGTATCAGTTTTACCTATTCTCTTTTAATTTGCTGTCCTCTTGTCAAACAGATCTAACTTACTTTAGAGTTCCGCTGGAGGGACTCAGTAGGTTGAGCAGCACCTGTGGGATGAAAAGAATTACCTTTGTTTTGTGTTGAAACCCAACATCAAAGGTTTGCTTCCAATTGATTTGCGGGGTTCTCTAATGTTTACAAGGTAGTGTCTCTAAAAATTCATTTTAGCTATCTGGCCCTGAGGTAAAACATCAGTAGCTATAAACTTCCCTCTTGGATTAGGATTGGAGTATTTTCTGCATTCTATGCAAAGGCTTCATTTATTTATTTATCTATCTATCTATTTGCCTACAGTGCAGAGGAGGCCCATCCAGCCCTTTGATCCAGGCCACCCAGCAATCCCCCAAGTTAATCCTCGCCTAATCACGGGACAATTTACAATGACCAATTAACCTACCAACTGGTACGTCTTTAGACTGCGTGAGGAAACCCACGCAGTCACGGAGAGAACATATAAACTCCTTAGAGGCAGCAGCAGGAATTGATCCCGGGTTGTTGGTGGTTTAGAATGGAATCTGCCTCTCTCACAGGTCTAGCTCTGTGGCCTCTCTGGACAGTTAATGTTAAAGTACTAAAGTACCTAAGTTGTCTGAGGGAAGACAATACTAAATGTAGATTTACTCTTAAATACTTATCTGCATGTGGTTGTCACCAGGTGCAATGTAGTGGAGAAAAACAAAAAGGATGAAGAGGAAGAATAGATATGGGAGTCACAGGAACCACGTTCTATCTAAAATAGCAATATTATCTTAAATAGCAAGTGAAGGGATTCCAAAATGTACAAGTAATCAGGCTGTGCACCAAAAGGGCATGGTGGCCAAAGTTGAAACAGTAGAACAGAACAATGTGAACATGGTCTTGATCCTCTTCCATCAGCTTCTGCCAAATCTTGTCCCCATAGTGTTATAATTATCATTTTACCTCACTGTCAGCTTGGAATCTCAAAGATATGAAAGCAATCAGAACTATTACATTGATGACTAGTGCTAGATGCTGGCACATGTAGATCTTGACTGGGCTTGGGTTTTAACTCAGCTGAAGTATTAAAATTGTTTGAGAGTCCTGTCATTATTCAACACGCAGATAATGCTAAATAGCCAATGTAGCAGCATACCTGGCTGGTAGGGAACAATTTGCTGTCAGGAAATCAATCAATTAAGAACAGCAGAGATTTGATAAAATATTTACATATTTTTAAATGTCATTGAAGTTACTTTCCTCTGGATTTTATTCTTTTCTGACAGATACATAATAATTTGAGGGAAATATGCTAACTAGGGTTTAATTACTCTGAGTGAAGTCTGTCTTTACATCAATAATCTTCAGAAATAGATAGGGCTGAATATTCTTTAGTGAGACATTCACTTGGAAAAGTGGAAAAGTTTGTTTAACATTGAAGGCCAGTGCAGCCATTGGGGCAGAATGGTAGCACACACTTTACAGTACCAGGTTCAATTCCTGCCACTGTCTGTAAGGAGTTTCTACATTCTCCTTATGACTGTGTGGGTTTCCTCCAGGTGCTCTAGTTTCCTCCCATAGTCCAAAGATGTACCGGTGAGTAGGTTAATTGGTCATTGTAAATTGTCCCATGAATAGGCTAGGATTAAATCGGGGGATTGCTGGGTGGCCTGGCTCAAAGAGAGTCTATCCTGTGCCATATCTCAATAAAAATAAATAACTAAATAAGCAAGATACAAACTTGTAACCTTTACCACCAAGGGCGCCACAGTACCATAACAGTTAGCGCAATGCTACAAGAGCTCAGGACATTGAAGTTCAGAGTCAATCGCAGCGACCTCTGTATATCACAAGGTGGGATGCTGGGAACGGACCCAAGTGCAAGACATAGACACTGAAGTACTAGGAACAGGAACGGACAAAACTATATGACAGGACAGGACACAGACTAGGAGTAGGGACAGGAACACAGACTAGGCTAGGGAAGCTGGACCAGGACGAGGGACTGGGAACAAGGAGCCTGGGCGTGGACTCCGAGCCAGAGACTGGACAAGGACCCAGAATCTGGGTCTTAACTTGGGCTCGGACCCCAAGACCAGGCGAAGACATGGCGAGGCTTGGGTTCCTGGAGGACAGGCAAAGACGTGGCCAGGCTTGGGTTCCTGGAGGACAGGCAAAGACGTGGCGAGGCTTGGGTTCCTGAAGGACAGGCAAAGACGTGGCCAGGCTTGGGTTCCTGGAGGACAGGCAAAGACGTGGCCAGGCTTGGGTTCCTGGAGGACAGGCAAAGACGTGGCCAGGCTTGGGTTCCTGGAGGACAGGCAAAGACGTGGCCAGGCTTGGGTTCCTGGAGGACAGGCAAAGACGTGGCCAGGCTTGGGTTCCTGGAGGACAGGCAAAGACGTGGCCAGGCTTGAGTTCCTGGAGGACAGGCAAAGACGTGGCCAGGCTTGGGTTCCTGGAGGACAGGCAAAGACGTGGCCAGGCTTGGGTTCCTGGAGGACAGGCAAAGACGTGGCCAGGCTTGGGTTCCTGGAGGACAGGCAAAGACGTGGCCAGGCTTGGGTTCCTGGAGGACAGGCAAAGACGTGGCCAGGCTTGGGTTCCTGGAGGACAGGCAAAGACGTGGCCAGGCTTGGGTTCCTGGAGGACAGGCAAAGACGTGGCCAGGCTTGGGTTCCTGGAGGACAGGCAAAGACGTGGCCAGGCTTGGGTTCCTGGAGGACAGGCAAAGACGTGGCCAGGCTTGGGTTCCTGGAGGACAGGCAAAGACGTGGCCAGGCTTGGGTTCCTGGAGGACAGGCAAAGACGTGGCCAGGCTTGGGTTCCTGGAGGACAGGCAAAGACGTGGCCAGGCTTGGGTTCCTGGAGGACAGGCAAAGACGTGGCCAGGCTTGGGTTCCTGGAGGACAGGCAAAGACGTGGCCAGGCTTGGGTTCCTGGAGGACAGGCAAAGACGTGGCCAGGCTTGGGTTCCTGGAGGACAGGCAAAGACGTGGCCAGGCTTGGGTTCCTGGAGGACAGGCAAAGACGTGGCCAGGCTTGGGTTCCTGGAGGACAGGCAAAGACGTGGCCAGGCTTGGGTTCCTGGAGGACAGGCAAAGACGTGGCGAGGCTTGGGTTCCTGGAGGACAGGCAAAGACGTGGCCAGGCTTGGGTTCCTGGAGGACAGGCAAAGCCGTGGCCAGGCTTGGGTTCCTGGAGGACAGGCAAAGCCGTGGCCAGGCTTGGGTTCCTGGAGGACAGGCAAAGCCGTGGCCAGGCTTGGGTTCCTGGAGGACAGGCAAAGCCGTGGCCAGGCTTGGGTTCCTGGAGGACAGGCAAAGACGTGGCCAGGCTTGGGTTCCTGGAGGACAGGCAAAGACGTGGCCAGGCTTGGGTTCCTGGAGGACAGGCAAAGACGTGGCCAGGCTTGGGTTCCTGGAGGACAGGCAAAGACGTGGCGAGGCTTGGGTTCCTGGAGGACAGGCAAAGACGTGGCGAGGCTTGGGTTCCTGGAGGACAGGCAAAGACGTGGCCAGGCTTGGGTTCATGGAGACCAGGCAAAGAGGTGGCCAGGCTTGGGTTCCTGGAAACTAGACCAGGGCATGACGGGGCAAGGGTACTTCGAGGCAATTCCTGGGCAGGATGCGGGACTCCCCTCACAGAGGCAAGGACAGGGAGGGACAGACGCAACCGCAGGGTAACGGCAATCGGCTTGGCTTACCCGATGGAGGCAAGGGACAGGAAGGGAACTAGGTCCGGGGTGGCTACAAGACTCGAGGCAGCCGGTAACCTCAATGGGCTACGGAACAGCCAATCCATATCCCGATGACTGCACTAGCCTTCCATCAGTGGGTTGCTCCAAGGGGAGACTGATGAGATGATCCAGCAACCACATTCGATCCCAGGGCCACTTATATTCCCAGCCCCAAGATGAGCATCAGGTGCTTATGGTTAAAGTCCAACCAAAACCAGGGACAGCTGGAAGACCCGGAGTCCGGAGTCCATAGTCCACAGACTGGACCGTGAACCGGAATGCGGACTTCGGACCGGACCATGACACTGTAAGGAGTCTCTGTACATCCTCCCCTTAGAATGCATGGATTTTTTTCCTGGGTGCTCCAGTTTCCTCCCACAGTCAAAAAGATGTACCGAGTAGATTAATTGGTCATTGTAAATTGTCCCGTGATTAGGTTAGAGTTAAATTGTGGTTGTTGCAGGTTGCTGGGTGGCACAGGTCAAAGGGCGATACCTCGAAATTAAAATAAATAAATAAATATAAAAGGAGGACAAGGGCAAGAGATGTGTGGGAACACTAGCTTCTGCAGGTTCCTCTCCAAGTTACACATCATCCTGACTTGGAAATCCATTGCTGTTCTGCATTGCCACGTGTCTAATTTGTGGAAGTCATAGCCGGCAGTATTGTGGGAGAACAATCAGAACTGCAACAGTTGAAGCAGTGCTAACTAACTTTTCAAGAGCAAATAAGAATGGGAGATAAATGCCAACCTTGCCAGTGACATCCCAAAAACAAAAGTGCAGTCCTAGTGTAATCATATCTCCCCTGGGGTGACCAGAATGTTAAGGATGCTAGCCAGTGAAAATATTAAGTAGATCAGGCTAAGAGGACAAGAAGCCTAACTGCCATGTTCGCAGCAGCAATGTTCAGCCTTGAAGAGTTCACATGGTTTACAATTAGAAGGAACTCACTGCATCTGTATGTGAGGCAGGGTAGGGGTGAGGAGCTGGTGGAGAAGGAGGCATAGCACCTATTCATTACGGAAGCTATTTCTGTGTTAAGAACATCTTCCTACCGCACCCCCCTCACTATGCACACAAGCACAATGTCAAGTCATAATTAAAGGTCCGGGCATTTCTTGGATGAATGATTTCCAACATCACATCTCAGACCCAAGGTCAGAGGTATGGGAAACTGACAGAGTAATTTAACTACTGCACAGAGTCTTGTCATCTTCAGAAGTTTTCTGATGACTCTGCCATAGTTGGATGCATCAGCAAGGGAGATGAGGCTGAGTACAGGGATACAGTAGGAAACTTTGTCACATGGTTTGAGCAGAATTATCTGCAGCTTAATGTGAAAAAGACTAAGGAGCTGGTAGTAGACCTAAGGAGAGCTAATGTACCGGTGACCCCTGTTTCCATCCAAGGGGTCAGTGTGGACATGGTGGAGGATTACAAATACCTAGGGATATGAGTTGACAATAAACTGGACTGGTCAAAGAACACTGAGGCTGTCTACATGAAGTGTAAGAGCCATCTCTATTTCCTGAGGAGACTGAGGTCCTTTAACATCTGCTGGACGATGCTGAGGATGTTCTACAAGTCTGTGGTGGCCAGTGCGATCATGTTTGCTGTTGTGTGCTGGGGCAGCAGGCTGAGGGTAGCAGACACCAACAGAATCAACAAACTGATTTGTAAGGCCAGTGATGTTGTGAGGATGGAACTGGACTCTGACGGTGGTATCTGAAAAGAGGATGCTGTCCAAGTTGCATACCATCTTGGACAATGTCTCCCATCCACTACATAATATACTGGGTGGGCACAGGAGTACATTCAGCCAGAGACTCATTCCACTGAGATGCAACACAGAGCGTCATAGGAAGTCATTCCTGCCTGTGGCCATCAAACTTTACAACTCCTCCCTTGGAGGGTCAGACACCCTGAGCCAATAGGCTGGTCCTGGACTTATTTCCTGGCATAATTTGCATATTACTATTTAATTATTTATGGTGCAACTGTAAGGAAAACCAATTTCCCCCGGGATTAATAAAGTATGACTATGACTATGACTAAAGAGTTCTATCTCTTGCCTTGTCCATAGTGTCATACAAGGCAGGTAAGTACACAATACAAAGAGTGATACAGTCTATCTAATGCAGAAGTTCCCAACCTGGGGCCCGCAGTCCGTTCTGTTAATAGTAGGGGTCCATGGCATTAAAATGTTGGGAACCCCTGATCTAAAGGGCCTACCTTTGGGCTGTTCCACCAAAACAGACGTGCTCATTTGACCTCTGTATTCAGGTTGTTCAGATAGGTAGTTTTGGTACATCTTTCACTCGTGTTGAAGAGTCTTAAGAATGCAGCTGTTTAACCAAACATTTTATTCAATTGTGATTTTGTTCATATTTCCAGATTTATGACATAGTAAAAATAAACATATTAAATGACATTTGCACTCCAAAATTACAGCATTAGTCTAGTGATATTTACATTCTGGACAGATTTGCACATTCCCATTCATCTTTCAGTCGAAGATCCAACTAATTTTATTTTTTTTTAATTTACTGTCATACCTTTTAAAGCACCAAACTGGCTTCCCAGTTGCTGCCTTAGAAATTATGGTGGTAGTTGAATTACCTTATATTTATTGAAGTATGACAAGTAGGATTTTAAATATCCAGCATGAACCAGCTGTAGAAAGAACGAAGGAGGCCTTCTAATTCTGGAGACACAAGAGACTGCTAATGCTGCACGCTGGAGTAACACAAAATCCACTGGAGGAATCCAAGGGGTGAAGCAACATTGAAACTTTGACAATTCCTTTCCTCCCTCCGATCTGTATGGTAATGGCGTTTATTTGAGATTGGGATTCTGAGCAGTCTGGCCAGAGACATAGCATTAAGAGATCCAGAAGTTACTCTTTCCTTTTAGATAATGACAGATAGAAGACTTGAGACAGCTTATCCACAATACTAAATCCTTTCCTGGTGTTTTTTAATGTCAATAATGTTCTAACCAAATCCCTGTGTGTAGATCCTAATAACTAAGGAGTGAAACAAGCCACAGATAACCTCATGGATGGTGCAGCAGTTGCAAAAAGCATCAGTACTATGTGTTTCACTAAAATCCTTCGGAAATTTAGGTGCAACCAAACAAATTATCAGTTACTGTCAGCATATCGAAAGTTAAATTTTGTAAGTTCATACAAGTTAAAAAACAATTCTATTAACCAAGTGTAAACTTAACTGGTAAGGTTTCACCAAAATTTCATTCCAAATAGACGGTACCAGATTATCTTTAATACAGGTGGGTTTTTTCCCCCAGTGTGAATAGCTCACTTTTAAAACTTGTAAATAGATTTAATTCCTTTGAAATTCATGAAAAGCAAACCTCTATGATCCCAATGGCAACATTGCCCATTCCCCTGCCCTTGTATACATTTTCTATAATTAAGATTCTGGAGAATGATGTTACAACTAAAGATCTGACCAGTCCCCAGTTTTGCAAAACTCTACAATTCCCTTTAAGGAATGGAATACTAACATTACAACTTTCATACAATTCAGTACACTTATTTGCTCTTACTGATACATTGATTGTGTTAGTGTTTAATAATGTTGTTGAGTCAACATTTATACTTCTTCAGCCAATGTCATCTGCCAATCTCCATTCAAGTTAAATTACTTTGAGAATTAATGAGCTATCAAATGCAGCAGTTCATTCCAATTTCAACCAAATAATATTACGATAAAGGTCCTCAACAGTTTGCATAACGACAACTCCGGCTTATTACAACATCAGGATCAAATATTACAACATCTGCATCAAGATAAGTGGCAGCAGCCAGCTTCCTCATGTTTGGAAAGAAGGGACATTCTAGAGAAGGTCTTTGAGCAGCTCTTGCAGTGATATCTTTTCACATCCGAGTGTGTCTGCAGATGTGCTCGGAGGTTTGAGCGGTCTGCAAATGCCCTGCTGCAGTGAGGACAGGCAAAAGGTTTCTCTCCTGCAAAGAGAGAGAGAATAAAAATCAGATCCGAATGTCCCACAATCACCCATAAGCAAGAAAACTGTATGATTTTTAAAAAGACTGTAGAATTATAGACACCAAGAAGCTTAACTACTGATTTGCTTTTGCCTCCTGTCAGAAGTGACCAAAAAGCAATTTGCATCCTATAGTGAACCATTGGTACACTCTGATGGTTAGATTACCCACCCAATTTTACAAATACTTGTCAACACATGAACTACAATGGTTAAAGGGTCGGTACTACATTGTGGGCCGAAGGGCTGTACTGTGCAGTACTGTTCTAAAACCTGTAAAATATTTTGCAGCTACACCATTTCATTATACAGTGTTTGCTATATAGTCTACTTTCTAAAACCATTTTCTTTTAAGTGATAACTAGGTGTGAATCCCTGTTTCATATAAATGGTTATTTAATTTAAAGCTGGCCAGAAAAAATGTCACTACTTAACTGCTATGTTTAGAATTAGTGTAGCAGGCCTATTTCACACTGTATTACAATAAAAAATATATTATGACTACTCAGACATCAACAATATTAGGACTCCAACTTCACAACTTAGTCAGATGCCTGTAGCAAATAAATTATTACAGCAAATACATTGCATGTCTGTTGGACTGCATTTTAAAATTTCATACAAGAAACCCATGCTGTTCTGCCAGCAAGCATTATTTTGGACATGGTGACAGAATACCAATTTGTAGTTTAATAAAGGTCATTTAAGAAAGGCTAAAACAGGGGATCCCAACAATTTTTATGCTACCATTAGCCTTGCCATTAACCAAGGGGTCAGTGGACTCCGAGTTGGGAACTCCAGGCCGAAAACAAAGGAAATGGGTGGCAGGTTGGAGATATGTCTCCACCAAAGGAGGTGTAAGGCACTAGCCTAAGGGTCACCCTTGGGCAGGATGTAGCATCTCATTAGTTGCCTGATCAGGGTCATGTGAAGTCATGGGAGCAGGTGGTGGATGGTCAAATGAGCAGCTGGTCCATATCACAAGTCCTGGTTATGGGACCACTGATGCCAGGCAGACAATGTCTGAAGAGTATTGATAACAGCTGGGGTCACCCATCTTGTAAAAACACTGCCAAGAAGGCGGCAGTGGTAAACCACTTCTTAGAAACAGACTATTGTAGACTATTGTAATGATGATGAAAACAAAAGAAAAACTCGAATTAAGAAAGTTTGAGTCTTCTCAGGGAGTTTTAATTTAAGAATGGGATGCATCATGTTAGGTTGGGTAGAAAGCCATTAGGGCAATGCTATAGAGCATGCCAACTTTTAACAAATTGCTATTGCAGCTCTGTGTTACATAATTTAAATGAAGTGTTTGCTCTTTATCCTACACAGTGCTTCATGGCTGGACCATCATAACCATCGATTAAATATAGTAGGAGAAAATAACTACAACATACGTTGTTTCAAAGACATTTCAATTCCACTAGGGTCATATATGAAAGCACTAAATTACAGTGAAGTATTTCTGGGTCTATCTCAGGAAAGGAATTATAATGAATTTCTGTGATGCAGGGGTTGCACTGATTTATTTTAAGCTAGCAAAACAAAAGAAAAAAAATTCTGAAAGGGTTGTTTTCATGCTGTACTTGTTCGAAAAAATGGTTCAATTTTGCTTTCTATTAAGGGTTAAACCTGCAGTCTGTCTATGTTTTGTGCAATTTTGAAAGCCTATTCATTTTAAGAAACTTTCTATCCATTAGACTCACCAGTCTTTATTTCCCCCACTATCCACCATTGGTGTTAACCCTTTGCCAAAGTGGTCTTATTTGATATATGATCCTTACAGTGGGTGCTGTAGGCATTTTTGCTTAGGTATAGGTGGTGGTGGGTGACAGGCAAGAAGTAGCTATGGTGGTAAAAAAAGTAGCTGTGGTGGCAAGAAGTAACTACGGTGGTAAAAAAAACATCATAGCTGAGCTCCGTTCTATTCTCATCTTCATTCACATTTATGAACTTTCCAGCAGGTCATTGAATAATAAGCAGTGGGAACTTGGTGTTTTTTTTACCCTTTACTGGGACCCTGGTGTTTTATTTGTACTCACCAGTATGTGTTCTGATGTGCCCCTGTAAGAGCCACGGTCTAGAGAATGCTTTGCCACAGATTTTGCAGACACAAGGCAGAGTGTGAGTCCTTATGTGCATCTTCAATGCACCCAGACTGACATATTCCTTATCACAATACTTGCAATTAAAGTATTTTGTAGTCTGTGATTCACAATGAAGCTGTCTGTGTTTAGAGAGACCAGATAAAGTATTGTAAGCCTTGTGACAATGGAAACACTCAAACTTCTCCAGGACTGCTTCAGCAGCACTTTCAACCTCAAAGATTTTTTCCTCCGGTTCATCATCTCCTTTAAATGTGCCATTGTTTCTCTCTCTGCTCTTGGTTCTTTTGGAAAGGGACAGGCTAAGGTCATTCACTGTATTCCTTAGTGGGGTGTTGCTGCCTCTGACAGCGACACATTCCTTAACACTGATCTCCAGGCTTGGTTGGCTACTGAAGGGCATTTCTGTTCCAATCTCAACATCCAGGGGCGGGGGCAGACACATTCGGGGACTGACAGGAGCCCTGTCCCACAGTCTTGGCGGATCACAAACGATGGGAGTGAGCACTTCAGGCTGTGGCATCAGTGGAAATCTCAAACCCTCATATAAATATGGTGAAATAACTGTGGCTGAAAAGAAAGCAAAATCTCAAATCATGCAAGTTAATAGAAATAATATTTGATGGAGCATGTAAAATGATTGCCTTATCCATAATATTTAAATAAGTTTACATTTCAGAACATTTATAGAACCTCTGAAGTATGAACAAGAAGGTATTTTAAACAAATGATGGTAAAAGTAATCTTTAGAAGATAAAATTAGAGCATATATTAACAAAGATGTGCATTTCATTATATTAAGGGGAAGTTTTACTTTTCAAGATCGAATCAAATGGTGCATGGCTGATCCCGAATATCTTTACAAAAGGAATGGCTCCGTCCGCTATTTTCTTGCATAATATGCATATGCAGCTAACTGCCTTTGTCATTCATACTTCCACCACCACCCCTTCCACTTGCAATTAAGCTACTTCAATGTAAAAAAACACGTCTTCCCTTTTGTGTGGTGAAACCCTAGGCAATTAGTAAAATTTCTACAGGAAACGATTTACTTAAAATAGTTCGCTGTAAGAGATCAATGGATCTCCACAAGTCAAAGAGGAAATCTGATGTGGAACATGAAGCAAACATCTAAAAATAAACTACATAAGATACTACTAAAGAGCGAAGTTTACTTTTTAACTAATGTGTTTTTTAAGTGAGGGCGGCAACAGAATACTTAAAGAAACAGCCGAAACATGCCTGTTGCTTGTTTAAGACTGAGCTGGAGAGCGAGCCTGTGAATAAGAATGAGAACTCTCATGTAAGGCTATGCACCTGCTGGGTCTCTCTTTATCTTAGCAGCCGCGCTCTACAAACTCTATCAGCTGAATAATTCTACTTAGCAGAATTTTTCTTCAATTTGGACGAAGAAAGCTCGCAGACCACTCATTCACGGTCTCGCCTCGATACATAAATATCAGACAAAGTAAATTAAAACATTATTTTTCAACAGAAGCAAACAAGTAGATGCTAAACGTCATGCTCTAAACTAAATTCATAAAGACATGGAAAACAAGTTTATTTTCACAGCTATGTAGAACAGTTTTAAACAAGAAACCGAATTTTACTTTTACCATTCTGGATCTCCAGTTGACTGTAGTTAGGTTTCTTGGTGCTACAGTGTTTCTTGACCAGGAAAGAACGGGGCATGACTGTTTATTCCCCTCCTCCCACTGAGAGCATTAAATATGCGCTCAAAACCGAAAACCCGCTAGCTGAGATCTCAAAACGGGATAAATAAAAATGACAGGGTTAACCAGTGAAGAACAAGTGCAGTAAGTCCGCCCCTCAAATTCTTCACTTGTGGAAACTATCTGAACGTCAGGTGCAAGAGGTCAATCCTTATTAACATAGACCTCCCGTCGAGCCAATTAGAGCAAAGGCTCTTCAAGTGGGAGGAGCTAGTAGTTGTCAATCATTCTTTCAACCGAACAGGTGGATTTCAGAACTGGAAGCTCGGAAATGGAAATAGGACCGTGTCTTAATGAAGCACCACATTTACACATGCATTACAGATGTAAAATGTTCAGTATTTAATAATTCGTTTAAAAGTGTTAATTACTGGAATTAAATACACTCAGTGGCCGCTTTATTAAGTACACCTGTACACTGGCACGTTAATACAAATATCTAATTGGCCAATCATGTGGCAGCAACTCAATGCGTAAAAGCATCCTGGTATTTTCAGACCAAACATCAGAACGGGGATGAAATGTGGTCTAAGTGACTTAGACCGTGTGATGATTGATGGTGCCAGATGGGGTAGTTTGAGTATCTTAGAAACTGCTGATCTCCTGGGATTTTCACGCACAACAGTCTCCAGAGCTTACACAGAATGGTTCTGTGGGCGAAAACGCCTCGTTAGTGAGAGGTTAAAGGAGAATGGCCAAACTGCTTCAAGCAGGTGATGTTGAAAGTTAAAATAAATTTATTATCAAAGTACATATAGGTCACTATGTACTACCCTGAGATTCATTTTCTGGGACAGGAAGACGACAGTAACTCAAATAACCAGCGTTACAAGCGGTGTGCAGAAGAGCATCTCTGAACACACGGCTCACCGAAACACGAAGTGGATGGGACACAGCAGCAGAAGACCACGAACATACACTCAGTGTCCACTTTATTAGGCACAGGAGATACCTAATAATTTGGCCACTGAGTGTATATTTTCAATGTAAGTGGAAGATTATTAAATCCGCCATTTTGTAGGTACAGCATTCGTATTACTGTAATTATAACGAAAGTTGATGGCAGCTCCAGCTACAAAATGCTGTAAAAAGTAATTGTTTTGCTGCTGTGCTTAACAATGCCGTAGAGCTCTTGGCGTGAAACTTCCAATTCCTATGTTCCCGAATAAACCATTATTAATGGAAAAATCGCTGGACATGTAAAGTTAACTGTCATAAATCTCAGTTTCTTTACTATTCTTCTACCGTTTATTTACTCACAACCTACAAGGTAGTTTCTAGATGTTGCATCCTACTAAATGACATTATACGTCGCATAGACCCAATGCCATAAGAATAACAGTTCACCTTTCTTGATAGGCAGAGTAGCAGAATTGTCCTTGTCCATAAATAAACTCCATGTCAAACTTACTTTTGTAATTCATTCATATTTAACTTTAAAACACTTGGCAAATTCAACAGAGCTGGAAATGATTTCCCACGATAACCATGTAGAAGTCAAAATAAAGTTTTGGCACATCCAAGCAAAATGACAGCCATCATATTACTTATGGAAGGCTCAATTTTAGGGCAACTCTCTCTGGATTATTTTATTTCGTTCGGCTGTAGCATCTGGCAATGAAAAGAAGGTGGGTTTGTTTAATATAAATTTGCGATATACAGTAATCCCTCCCCCCCATTTAATTAGGTAAATTTGGTAAAAAGACGAGAGCCCCAGAGCGCTGGCGAACATCCGCCCCTTGGTAGTAACTCAAACAAGTGGTCATCTGCCAGCTTGCTCTTCATAAAACATCGTGACATGCAAATCAGCTGTTGATTCTGCCTTATAAATAGTGAGGTACTGGAAATGAATTGGAGATATTCAAAAGCCTACATAGATGCAATACAGGTCATCGCCACGTGACGCTATGTTTTTACGGACCTCTTTAAGTCGAAATTACACAAACATCATTCGACATGGTAGTCACATCTTCACAGTAACTGATTAGAAAGGGCAAATTCTAAAAGTGGAGAGAATAATCACGTTCTGCCTTTCACAGGAATGAATATGTATGCACATTGGACTTCTGCATTTTATAATATCACGGGAGCTCGTTTGTATTGACAGGTGCCCATAAATCAGGTGTTCATGACCTTGTGTTCTTATTTGAAAGATGAGCTATGTACCATTGCAGTATTAAAATGCTAGAGACCGTCTCACATTGTGCATTGGTGTGTCAGTAGTTATGTCGTAATTGTGAGGAAAGATCCAAGTCAATAATTTTAGCATCTTTCAACAATGTATTAGATAGCATATTACATCCCAAGTCTTTACAGGTCTTTGATTTGCACCCAACTTCATTCAATTTTTGAATGACAAACTTTCTAAACATTAAAAAAAAACCTTTTGAAATATCTCAAAGGGGTAACAAAGGTATTACAGAGAAGCTATCAATGTTTGCATTTTATTTGAATAGTTTAGTATTAAATACCAAGTTCAGGGAACTGCATTCTCATCTTCTGACCAGGCATTTTATAACCCTCATGATTTAATATTGGTGTTGATTTACTGTTGTCCATTATAATATTGCCAAGTCCCTCATGGGATGCTAATCCAGAAGATTGCGCTTCATGGGATCCGCAGTGTTTGGATTCAGAGCTGGCTTGCACATAGAAAAAAGACGGTAGTGTTTGAAGGGATTTATTCGTGCTGGAAGTCTATAATTAATCCACGGAGATGTGTGCTGGGACCTCTGCAGTTTGTGATATATATAAATGACCTGGATGAAAATGTAGATGGGTAGGTTAGTAAACTTGCAGACGATACCAAGACTAGTCGAGTTGTGGATAGTGTCGAAGACTGGCAAGGAATACAGCATGATATAGATCAGTTGCAGTTTTGAGCAGAGAAGTGGCAGGTGGAGTTTAACCCAAATTAATGTGAAGTGTTGCTGCTTGGTAGGGCAAATGCAAGGAGACAGTACATTGTTAAGGGCAAGGCGCTGAATAGTGTTTCTGAGTGGAGAGACCTTGGGGTCCAAGTTCATAGCTCCATCAAAGTAGCAACACAGGTCGACGAGGTGGTTAAAACGGCTTATGGAATGCTTGGTTTTATTAGTTGAGGCATTGAGTTCAAAAGTCTAGAGGTCATGTTGCAACTTAATAGAACTCTGGTTCGGCCACACCTGGAGTATTGGATACAATTCTGGTCGCCCCACTATAGGAAGGATGTAGAGGCTTTGGAGAGGGTGCAGAAAATGTTTACCAGGATTCTGCCTGGTTTAGAGGGCATGTGCTATCATGAGAGGCTGGAAAAACTTCGGTTGTTTTCTTTGGAGCGGCGGAGGCTGGGGGAAGACCTGATAAAGGTTTATAAGATTATGACAGGTATAGGTAGAGTAGACAGGAAGTATACTTTTCCCAGGATAGAAATATCCAATACCAGAGGCCATGCGTTGAAATCTGAGTGGATGAGTGTGTGCTTACGAAATCATTCCCAAACCAAAAGCCGTGGATGAACTACGAGGTTCGTCGTCTGCTGAGGGTTAGAACTGTGACATTTACAGTAACTCTAGCGACCCAGGTCTGTGCAAGAAAATCAAGTATAACTTGCGGAGGGTTATTTCAAGAGCGAAGAAACAATTCGGAGAGAGGCTGGAGACGACATCGATGCAGGTCAACTCTGGCAGGGCTTGCAGGGCGTTATTTCCTACAAAGTGAAACCCAGCACTGGGCTTCCCGGGGCTCAAATGACTAGCACGAGAGGGCACAGTTTTAAGGTGTTTGTAAGTAGGTACAGAGGAGATGTCAGGGGTAAGTCTTTTTTAACGCAGAGTGTGGTGAGTGCGTGGAATGGGCTGCCAGTGGCGGTGGTGGAGGCGGATACGATAGGGTCTTTTAGAGACTCTTGGATAGATACATGAGCTTAGAAAAACAGGGCTACGGGTAAGCCTAGGTAATTTCTAAAGTAAGTTCATGTTCGGCACAGCTTTGTGGGCTGAAGGGCCTGTATTGTGCTGTGGGTTTTCTATGTTTCTAACCTCATGAATGGCAGTGATGCTTCTCTAGTTGACGAGTTCAATGCCTTTTATTCCCACTTGGGGGGGGGATGGAATTTAACTACAGCTGTGAGGATCCCTGATGCACCCGGTGACCCTTGATCTTCGTCTCGGAGGCTGGCGTCAGGCTGCCTTTCAGGAGGGGAAACCCTCGTAAAGCATCAGGCCCCGATGGAGTACTTGGAAAGGCTCTGAAAACTTGTGCCAACCAACTGGCGGGTGTATTCAAAAATATATTCAACCTCTCACTGCTAAGGTCAGAAGTTCCCACCTGCTTCAAAACGGCAATAATTATACCAGTGCCTAAGAAGAGCAGGATGAGCTGCGTTAATGACTATCGGCCAGTTGCACTCACATCTACAGTGATGAAGTGCTTTGAGAGGTTGGTCATGGCTAAAATCAACTCCTGCCTCAGCAAGGACCTGGACCCACTGCAATTTGCGTATCGCCACAATAGGTCAACAGCAGAGATAATCTCAATGGCTCTTTACACGACCTTAGATCCTGTACTATAAAAACATCTATGTCGGGATGTTGTTTATTGACTATAGCTTGGCATTTAATACCATCGTTCCTATAGTTCAAATAGAACCTGGGCCCCTGTCCTAACCGAAAGACCACAATCTGTGCGGATTGGTAATTACATCTCGTCTTCGGTGACGATCAACGCTGGCTCTCCTCCCAGTGATGTATGCTTCGCCCACTCCTTTACTTTCTATACCCATTACGGTGTGGCTAGGCACAGCTCAAATGCCGTCTGTAAAGTTGCGATGATACAACCATTGTTGGCAGAATCTCAGGTGGAGGCGTGATGGCATACAGGAGCGAGACAGAGCAGCTAGTGGAGTGGAGTCGCAGCAACAACCTTTCACTCAACGTCAGTAAGACCAAAGAGCTGATTGTAAACTATGGAAACAGTAAGGCGCTGAAACACGAACGAATCGTTATAGAGGGATCAGAACTGGGGAGAGTGAGCGACTTTAAGCTTCCGGGTGTCAATATCTCTGAGGATCTAGCAACACACATCAAAGTTGCTGATGAACGCAGCAGGCCAGGCAGCATCTCTAGGAAGAGGAACAGTCGACGTTTCAGGCCGAGACCCTTCGTCAGGACCCTTCTGGGTCTCGGCCTGAAACGTCGACTGTACCTCTTCCTAGAGATGCTGCCTGGCCTGCTGCGTTCACCAGCAACTTTGATGTGTGTTGCTTGAATTTCCAGCATCTGCAGAATTTCTCGTGTTTGCGTCTCTGAGGATCTAACCTGGTCCCAACATATCGATGCAGCTATAAAGAAGGCAAGACAGCGGCTATATTTCATTAGGAGCTTGAGGAGGTTTGGTTTACTGTATCACCTAAAATACTCGAAACTTCTACTACTGTACTGAGGAGAGCCTTCTGGCAAGCTGCATAGGGGTGGGCGGTGGGAACTACTGCACAGGATCGTAAGAAACTGCAGAAAATTGTAAAATCAGTCACATCTTTCATGGGGTTTAGCCTCCTTCAAGGAGTGGAACCTCAGAAAAGTGACGTCTTCACCCTGGACATGCCCTCTTCTCGTTGTTACCGTCAGGACAGAGGCAAAGGAGCCCGAAGGCACACACTCAGCGATTCAGGAACAAGTTCTTCCTCTCTGCCATCCGATTCCTAAATGGACATTGAACCCTTGAACACTACCCCACTTTTTCTGTTTTTGCACTATTTTAATTTAACTATTTAATACACACACACACACATTTACTGTTATTTATTTACTCATTCTATATTTATCATGTATTGCATTGAACTGCCGCCGCTAAGTTAACAAATTTCATGACACATGCCGGTGATATTAAACCTGATTCTGATCGAAGATGAGAGGGGGTAGGTTCAAAGGATATGTGAAGGGTAACTTATTTTCTCAGAGATTGGTGATGCCTGGAATGCGCTGCCTGGTATGGTGGTAGAGGCAAATACATTAGAGGCTTTTAAAAGACATATAGATAGGCACTTAAATGTGAGGAAGTTGGAGGGATATGGACAATGTGTGGGTAAGAGGGATTAGCTTTTAATTTACTTTTTAGCTGGTTCGGAACACTGTGGGCCGCAGAGCCTGTTCCTGCGCTGTACTGTTCTATGTACATGTACCAAAACACAGTGAAAAACTTGGCATTTCCATTCAGACAGATCATTCTATACATACGAACGTCAAGGTGGTAAACGGGAAAACAGAACGCAGAATGAAGTGTAGGGAACCTCATTAGTAATTATTACAATCTTAGAATTGAGATTTAAAATAGTTGAGTTGAGATGAGGCCTCCGTTGATTAGAGTCGACAATGGATATTGCGTCCTAACTGTGTAGATTTGTACGATATAGAGAGCAAATTGTTGCCCGTGCAGCAAGCTCCTCCTCTTCCACACATCTGATGAAACCCAATGGAACGGCAGAGACCGGTACAGTTTGGGATCAGAAGCGTGGCAGTAGTTGCCAGTCAGCATTGAACTCGATGCAGGACTGCCTTAGGGACTCCAGCTCCGGATTTTTCCCTCGGGATTTACTTCCGAAGCTTTCCCAGTGGGTGGGTATAACCACAAGGCAGCGGACGTTTGAGATCGGAGTTTTCCTTCTGCTAGATGAGCTGCCAACCACGGCTGACGAGCACCATTTGCCCAGAGTAATTGGTTTTAAGGCGCCAGTAACTCGTCTTTGCCCTTTAATATAAGAAACAGGAGCAGGAGTCGGTCATCTGGCCCGTCGAACCTGCTCCGCCATTCACTAAGATCATGGCTGATCTGACTATGGACTCATCTCCACCTACCTGCCTTTCCCCCATAATCCTTAATTCCCCTACTATGCAAAAATCTATCCAACCTTGTCTTAAATATATTTACCGAGGTAGCCTCCACTGCTTCATTGGGCAGAGAATTCCACAGATTCACCACTCTCTGGGAAAAGCAGTTCCTTCTCATCTCCGTCCTAAATCTACTCCCCTGAATCTTGAAGCTATGTCCCCTAGTTCTAATCTCACCTATCAGTAGAAACAGCCTCCCTGCCTCTATCCCTTTCATAGTCTTCTATGATTTTATAAGATTTCCTCTCATCCTTCTGAATTCCAGCAAGTACAGTCCCAGGCGCAATGAAGGACAACATTCCATTTGCCTTCTTGACAGGCTGCTGCACCTGCAAACCAACATTTTTTCAGACTGTTTGTGCATGAATTGCAAGTCCTGCACAGGAGCATTCTGCAATCTTTTACTATTTAAATAATCTGCTCTTCCATTTTTGCTTCCAAAGTGGATGACCTCACGTTTACCAACATTGTACTCCATCTGCCAGATCCTTGCCCACTCACTTAACCAATCTTTATCTCTCTGCAGACTCTCCGTATCCTCTGTACAATTTAGTTTTCCGCTCAAATTAGTGTCATCAGCAAACTTAGATACCCTACACTTGGTCCCCTCTTCCAGATTGTTAATGTATATTGTGAACAGTTGTGGGCCCACCTCCAATTGCTAACCAGAGAAACACCCATGTATTTCCAATTCTCTGCCTTTTATTGGTTAACTAATTCTCTATCCATGATAATACATCACTTCCAACTCTATGCATCCTTATCCCTGTCAGTAGAAACAGTTCCGCCGGGCTTGGTAGCTAAGCCACACGTGAAGGCCAGGAGCTGGACTTGGTTGTCAGAGGCTATTGGAGGTGCACACCATTGGGAGCATTGGTAGAGAGAGCTTGTCCCCATTACTACCCCCAGCTGTAACAACCTTAGGGAATCTTAAAATAATAGAACAATTATAATAAAGGTGGATTTACTGACAGCAGCTCACAAATAACCACCACACTCTGGCACCATCGTGGAGACAATGCCAAGCAATTTTATTATACCCTTTTACCCACCCCTGATAAATATAGCCAGGACTTTGGCTTTGTGTTTCCTTTTGTCTCAGAATCATTTTGTTTTAAATACGGGGTTTCAATGGAATTGTTACTTTAGTTTACACCTCATTACACAAGGGATGCAGTCTTCAAAACTTGGAAGTCACATCTTTTGATTTGGGCTTAAATTTTGAGGTATACTGTAGATAGTGTCAAAATGGCTGTTGTGATGTATCTGGTCTGGTAATGTAGTGGGTAGTGCTTGTCACTCTCACTTTCAGCTTCCACCGCTGGCTAGCAGTCTTGTGAAAAGGAGAGCTAAATGTGTAAATCGTGGCCTAAGGTAGAACGCGTCAATTTCAGAAAACCTAGCACATTTATTTTTCAACATAGTCCCCTCCTACATGTACACACTTAGTCCAGTGGTTGTGGAGCATACAGATCCCTCTTTGTAGAAGAGGTCCACGGCAGGGGTGATTGATAAGTTCGTGGCCTAGGGTAGAAGGAGATGAGTTATTAACTTCAAACTTTCTGCATTATCACTCAAAGAGTTGAACTGCACGTGGATGTAACAAGACCATCATGGTCCTCCAGGTGGTCCACAGCAGGGGAGATTGATAAGTTTGTGGCCTTAGGTAGAAGGAGGTTAGTTATACAGCTCTCATTACATGCATGTACAATTCAACTCTGAGTGAAAATGCAGAAAGTTTGAAGTTAATAACTCATATACTTCTACCTTAGGACACGAATTTATCAATCACCCCTGCTGTGGACCACTTCTGGAGGTCCGAGATGCCAACTTCTACAAAGAAGGGATCCGTATGCTCCACGACCACTGGACTAAGTGTGTAAGTGTAGGAAAAATAGATGTGCTAGGGTTTCTAAAATTGACTCCTTCTATCCTAGGCCATGAACTTATCAATCACCCCTCGTACGTAGCCCCTCCAACAGCAAGCCTCTTCACCGGCGACACACATTGACAGAGCTCCTTTCAGACAGGCTGAACTGTAGAGGGCGGGGAAGATACCTGGCCCCTGCACACGTAGTACGCAGGCCCAACGGCATGTGGACATGCCTTGGAGCTCATGAACTAGCTCCCCAGCTATGGGTAAATAGCCCCACTGCCTTGTGGGCAGCCTCGGGAGAGACCAAGGCTAAGGGAGTAAACCCATTCAGCAAATCTGGAGTGAAACCCCTAAGGCAGCTGGACGTCATTGAACATCCTTCTTGCAGTCCCTGCAGCCAAGCTGGTGCCTAATGTATTGCTTCATAAGCTTTCCTTTAGACTACACGGGTGAGGCCAAGAGGGAGATCTTGACGATTGGACATTTCAGGATCTTCATATCTTCCACCCATGTTTATGATGATCATCATCACACGTCCTCCGAGACAGACGGATGACAACCACCATTACTGTAGATAATTATAGTAATTGTGCTTTAAAGGCACATTCAAATGTCAGGAGTTTTGCTTTAAACAATCATCTAGAGCTAGGGACCAAAACAGAGATCTTGGTGATAAGCACCACACCAACTTCAAAAAGCAATGTTTCTTTTTCCTACACCATGATCTCTGAACTCTTCCCTTTCCCCATCATCATACAGGCCTTCAAGGAAGGCTACTAAAGAGTTCAGGACCTAATGCCTCCATGGCCTTAAATTTTCTGACTAATTGATTGAAATTTCTCCAACTATGGAAGACCACCATGGTGTTCTTCAGATGTCACAACAAGCTCCATTCCATTCACTAACAATCTTATCTTTATGCCTGGAAAATGTCAGAGACCAAAATAGTTTGCTTGTCCATGGAGCATCAACTGCTTAACTGAAAGTTTACCAAAAATGCTTTTATTCAGCATTGTACATTGTCTAGCTCTTTGCATCTGCTTTTGAAGCACATACTTAATTCCTCTTTCCTCCTACATATCAAATACCAACTGGTTGGCTTAATTGGCTGTTGTGAGTCATCCCTTTGCTTTGGTAAAGGCCAACAGAAACAAAGGGAACTAGATGGGACATGTCAGAGAGAATACATTACAGGTCTGAAGGAAGAAGAGAATTGGACTGATATGCTGGGAGCTAGCAACAACTTAACAGGCTGAATAGCCTCCATGTGTCATGGTAACAAGTTACATGCCCATTACCTGCAGATTTGGTTATCCAAAGCCCTGGACTACATGTAAAGTCACTGACCTGAAACATAACCACATTTCTTTCCCAAAGATGCTGCCTGACATGATGAGAATTTCCAGCATTTTCTATTTTCAATAATTACCCTAAATTGTATTCAGTTATTATCATCCTAGTCACTGTTTTTCTATTGGTTCCTATTGAGCAAAGTCTGAAATTTAAAGTTCCCAACTCTCCAGTTCTCTCTTGGCTTCCCACCCCAACCCTCAACTGAATTCTCCTTCAGCCCTAAAATCCAAGTGTTTGCACTTCTGTAAATCTAACCCCTTGGCATTTCCTTACATTATGTGCTCTCCCATTGGGTAATGATATCCTTCAGCCATGAAGTCTTCAATGTTGACCTTGATTTTCAGTTCATGTCCTTGTTCTGAATTACCTGCTCAAAACCCACTTTCTCTCCGAGGACATTTCCAAATCCACTTTTTACAAAACGTGTTCACCACCTCAGTGAGAGTTTGTGGCTGTGTATTTAACATTTTAAAAAACATTTTGAAAGTCTTGGAATGTTTTACTACATTAAAAGATGTTTTACAAATACAGTGCCTATAAAAAGTATTCCCACCCCCCCCCCCGTAAGTCTTCATGTTTTATTGTTTTACAACATTGAATCACAGTGGATGTGGCTTTTTTTTTCCACTGGAAAAAAAAACTCGTGTCAAAGTGAAAACAGATCTCTGCAAAGTGATCTAAATTATTTTCAAATAAAGGCAGAAAATAATTGATTGCATAAGTATTTACCCACTTTAACATGACACACGAAATTAGTACTATGACACACCAATTCATCACTAGTGCAGCCTTACATGCAGTCTCGGTGTTTCAATTGATTGTAGTGAAAATACACCTGTATCTGGAATGTCCAAATGCTGGTGAGCCAGTATCCTGGCAAAAACTAAATGAAGACAAAAGAACACTCCAATCAATCCTGCAAAAGGTTATTGAAAAGTACAAGTCAGGAGATGGATACAAGAAAATTTCCAAGTCACTGAATATCCCTTGCAGTGTGGTTAAGTCAAGAAATGTAAAGAATACGGCACAGCTGTAAATCTGCCTGAGAGACTGCACATACAACTGTTGCCCAGGCAGCTTTATGGGAGAGTGGCAAAGAGAAAGCCGCTGTTGAAATAAAAACTCAAGTGAAATCTCGGCTAGAGTTTGCCAGAAGGCATGTGGGAGACTCTGAAATCAGCTGGAAGGTGGTTCTATGGTCTGATGAAAACAGAGCTTTCTAGCCATCAGAGTAAATGCTAGGTTTGCATAAGCCAAACATGGCACATCATAAAAAACACACCATCCCTACTGTGTAGCATGGTGGTGACTGCATCATGCTGTGGGGATGCTTCACTGCAGCAGGCCCTGGAAGGTTTGTGAAGGTAGAGAGCAAAATGAATGCAGCAAAATACAGGAAAATCCTGAAGGAAAACCTGATGCAGTCTGTAAGAGAACTGTGACTTGGAAGAAGATTTATTTTCCAGCAAAACAATGGCCCCAAGCATAAAGCCAAAGCTACACAGGAATGGCTTAAAACAACACAGTTAATGTCCTGGAGTGGCCAAATCATAGCCCAGGCCTCAATCCAAATGAGAAATTGTGGCTGGACTTGAAAAGGGCTGTTCACTCACAATCCCCACGGAATCTGACAGAGCTTGAGCTGTTTTTGAAAGAAGAATGGGAAAAAATGCAGTGTCCAGATGTGCAAAGCTGATAGAGACCTATCCACACAGACCCAAGGATATAATTGCTGCCAAAGGTGCATCTACTAAATATTTACTTCAAGGGGGTGAGTAATTATGCAATCAATTACTTTGCATTTAATAATTGTAATATATTTAGACCAATTTGTAGAAATTTGTTTTCACTTTGACACGAGTCTTTTCTGATCAGTGTTAAAAAAAACAAATTTAATCCACTGTAATTCAATATTGTAAAACAATAAAACATGAAAACTTCTGGGGGGGGTGAAATCTTTTTATAGGCACTGTATATGATGCTGCTAGTGGATCATGACAATCAGGTTCCTCCTGCATTTTGTGTGTATTGTTTGGATTTCCAACATCTGCAGATTTTCTCCTGTAAGGTATTCCACAAATTGGTTCAATTTGACCCCTTACTGGAAGAAAGAGTGCCAATAGGTGACAGAATATCCTATTTCTCCAGCAATAAAATCTTGGCTTAATTATGTGCTATAGTGAGAAGATCTTAAGAAAAAAAAATGAAACAAGTTCCAGTTGCTGAACAATCAAAATTTTATTTACAAATTGTCCAAATGTACACACTAACTTCACACAGCAACAAACAATTCCTAAAAAACTAGTTTGAAAATGTGCACTGTAATACATTAAAAATATTAGAAAATTAGAGAAGGTTTGTTTTACAGTTTAGCATAAGATTTCTATAATCATTTTTTGCTGCTTGATGGAAGAATGTGGAATCTGCATCTCACGCCTCTGCAGTTGGAGGAATATAACTGAACCGGAATGATAAGTAAGGAAATCACACCAAAACTAGCTTAGTGGCCTTGCCTCCGTGAAATGCACCGCTTGATTATCATCATTGGCTATCCCAGACAGATAATGTTAACTGTTTCTACATGTATTAGAACTTGGCTTACATTAACAAGAAATTGTAAATTTAAAATATCATTGAAGCCTATTCAAAAATCACATCTAATTAGAAAGTCAAAACAATGGGAAGAATATTTTTAACATTACACTTCCTATTCAGATATGGTATTGAAAATAAAGATTAGCAGCTAACAAAGCTTATTGTTAATTATAACCATGTTTATTTTTGCTTGTGAGCTGCAAGCCAAAAAAGTAAATGCCCAAAGAAATTAAATATAAAAGCTTTAATAAATTATGATATAAAAGAAATATAACTTATCTTGTATATCTGTGTATTCGTAATTACTAACTGTGAGCCATCAGCTCAAGTGATTTGAACAGTTTCAAACACCAATCTTGCACATTAATTAAATCTTTTTCACGCTCTAATATAACTGTAACATCAGAAATTACTTTTTTTTAAAATTAAGAACTGGAAGTTTTCACTTGTGCTCTGTTGGTTGAGGATTAAACAATGGAGCAGAATGAATTTTTTTCTGTAACAGTTTAAATTAAAGTTACTATTTTTCTGTAATTCCATTGTAAACCAAAATCCAACATTTCTCAAGAGTCTGAACATTAAATACTTAGCCAGCTATCTGGATTTTTGGTTCCTGCTATCTGAGTGCAAATTTCATAATCACCTAGATTGCTGAGTTCTCCTTCTTGTTGAGCACTATGAAACTTCTTCAGAAAATGTTCTGTCCTAAAGCAGTAGGGAAAAACCTTTCCAAGATTTATTGCAAGTGGAATATTCATTCCATGCTTTTTGAAACCAGTCTATCCAAAGCTGAGACTACTCTTATCTCTGATGTGCTGAAGGTGACCTCAGTGACCAACTGCAAATGCTGCAAGAGGATGAAAATTAGCTTCCTTTTACTTATTTTTAACCGTGACTAGAGGTAAAGTGGAGCGTAGGCATTTAAAATCATGGCAATTGCTCTGAGGTTTTTTTGAGTATGGGTTTAGCTGCTCTTTCCAATTACTACCTTGTATGTCGCTTCATAAAATATTAACTCAGCACATGCTTCATTTTTTTTGGTTCAGCCACTTTTTTATGTGGAAGAATCCTACTATAATGATTTAATATGACTCACACTTATCTAACTGGATTTTTGTATTCCTTCTTGAACATTTAAGAATCATGTGATTTCAAAACAATAAAAGGAGATAACAAAAGACTGACCACCCAAATTGGATGATAAGCATTAACTCAGGATGGCATCATACATTGATAGAATGTAAAAGGCAAGACATGGTAATACAATAATGTTCTCAGAGCTCGAATTTCATTCTGTGAAGTCTCCATGCCACACTGTATTGTTCTAATCAGTTGGTTATAGGCTCAGGATTTACTAGCCCATATTCTGAAAATTCAAGATCTGTAATTATCAAGCATCATGGTTTTAGTTTGGAAATAAAATAAAATAAAATATGGGAGATCAAATAAGCTACTTCTGTAAAGCATGACTGGCCATTCATTTAAATCATGGCTAATCTTATTTGCATTTACCCTAACCTGTTCACATTCTTCACAACATCCCTCAAACTATATAAAAAAAAACCTTGCCATGATAAACTGATTTCCTGGGGCAATATGTATTGCATTTAAAACAGAAATCAAGAGATGTCAACTCCCAATGGTTAGTGAGAGTCAAATGGATTTAAGATCCATCTCCCATCCTCATTATCATCACAGCAAAGATCTCCTGCACTCATTGCGGTTAAAAATTACTACTGTGCATGTTTAAGATTTGGAGCTTGAAAAGGATTTTCCTTGCAGAACATGAAAATACACGAGCCTGCACATGCACAAGATTACCCTAGCTGCACATTTGGGTATGCACTGTCCGTAACAGCAACAAGGGTGCAAGTGCAAAGACAAGGAAATGCCTATCATTAATTTACACTTCAACATTATTTCAAAGCAAACTTTGTTAAGAAAATGCAAGTGAAAATTGTGCCCTTGTGATACATTAGTGTAGTGATACAGGATTACTGAAAATGAACCCAATATGAATGTTCTTGGGTGATAAGAGTCTCCACTTAGCTTTCACAGAAATGAAGCATCAGCAGCTAATGTGATATTTGGAGAAATAAACAAAATTACATCAAACTTTCACTTGGAAGTTAGCAGCAATGGTTGGAGTGGATAATATTTTTCTGTAAGCAATGGCAATAAGAATTAAATTATGACAAGAGTAACAATAAAAAAATTCTGGTGATACTTGCCTATCCACAATGCTACAAATAAAGCAGTTGAAGATATGATATTAAATGTGATAATGAAGGTTTTTCTATTAATTTCCATCACTGCTTTAATAAGTTAAAGACAAAAGAAAAACTGGAAGAATTGTGAGCCATTTGTGGCACAGTAAGTGCATATTGTCATGGAAATGAAGAATGCAGAATATTGTAGAAGTAACTCAAAGTTAATAAATGATGAGAATAAAATATATCAGCGATAGCTTAAAGATGTAATGGCTGAAGTTCACCCATGTCCTATCTCACATTACAGTACACGTTTATCAATGTGAACAAGACCACACAACCAGAACCAATTTATCTCAATAATCTACTGAGAAAATTTTTACAAGTTACTAGAGACCATAAAGGAACGAGGGTCAGAGATGTTAACCACAAGGATGTCACAATCAAAGCAGCAGCTTTACCTAAAAGAAAAGTCATCCTTCTGGCTCAAGATCTTGTGCCAGTTGAAGACTTTCCCTTCTGGGCCTTTAACAGTTCTGCCTCATGAAACAAAACTGTGATATTTTGGGATAACAGTGAACCCTGTCCTCATCAGTAATTTATATGGCTGGAACCTGTAAACAAGTGTGAGCTCTGAAAAGTTTTGAAGAAGTCAATCTTTCTGATTTAAAGACAAAGATAATCATCTCTGGAGAGCCTGGATTGTTGTGGATTAATCTATCCTACTCCACAGAACAAGTATGGATTTGGTTTAGTCTGCAAGCTACTTCATACACTCTGGTGATCTGCTCCATAGTTTTTACATCTACTTTAATTTTACATACATGAAAATAAAACTTTGCCAAGATAAAGCAGCACCACATCTGTAGACATTCTACAATAGAGCTGAAAGTGTGTACTAGTGCTTTGAGTTCGCTACACCATTATAATTTTTGGTGATTTGTTCACAGATTTATATAAATCTAGCCTGATATTCAGTAAATATATCTATTCTTTCAGCAACAAAACAGTGCCTCCAAGTAGAAGAAAACAAACACAGCAAGTCAGCCAGACCTCATTCGTGATGGGAATTAAAACAGAACTAAGAGCTAATCTCAATTGCTATTAAGATTCAATTTAAATTTGAGTTCATTTTGTAATATTTACAGCCTCGTGTTCTATACAAGGTCTGCTGTTACAAACACTTGGCCTCATCCATATAAAACTAGAGAGAACAACTTTATTTAATTTTTTTGTGGAAAACAGATCTATACATTACTAAAATTTTCATTGTTTGTCAGTTTGTCTGTTTGTGCCCTCAAAATAGCCCAAATGGTGCATTAAAGCAGCACTTCTTTTGACTAAATGGACTTAAAATGCGCTAACTTACAGAATGCATGCAAAGGTCAGGGTTATATTCGTTTAAAATAGCTCACTCGTCAACAGGCCCCGCTTTCTACACCCAATTCCAGCTTTCATGGAAACCGTGACGTGACACGACGCATGCGCAAGGCCAGCCACAGCAGCGCCTCACGATGCTCACAGCAGCGACACCAACCACAGCAAAAGGGCAGGGCAGCTCTATTTCGGGTGGTCACATTCTGCTAATCACCATCGGCATGTGCAGGATTGGGACAGATCAAATTGCGACCCATCAATAAGAGATAATTAAATCTTATTGTAATGAAGTACTTTGAAACACCCATCAAACCCTTTGCTGTAGTCAAAGGACAGCGGTGACTATATCACGTCCATTTAGGAGAGCGCCAACCACATCATCAAGAGAAAACAGCATCCTGGAGGCTTTGGTGTTACTGCTTCATATCTTCTATCCAGCATTAAGGTAAGAACATATGGTCAGCCTAATTATGCTGCGTGGAAAGAGAAGGGGGACATTATGGTCAAGAGATTACGTGTCATCGGGAAGCAGCAAGAAGAGGGAAAGAACAAGAATCGGATGAGGCCAGGGACGCACGACTCCAGGATCAAAGACTCAGGACAAAAAAGATGAGAGAAGAAGAGACAGAGGAGGAGAGACATGCACATCTCCAAAATGACAACAATAGGCACAGAAGGAGAAGAGAACAAGAATCAGATCAGGCCAGGGCCGCACGACTCCAGGATCAGAGAGAAAGAACGAATGGTAGAAGAGATGAAAAATGAAAGGGCTTCGCGTCTCCAGAATGACAACAACTGGCATAGAAGGAGGAGAGAGGAAGAGACAGAGGAACTGAGAAATGCACGTCCCCAGGATCAGAGACAAAGAACAAATAGTAAAAGAGATGAAGAGACGGGGGATGAAAGGGCTGCGCGTCTCCAGAATGACAACAACTGGCATAGAAGGAGGAGAGAGGAAGAGACAGAGGAACTGAGAAATGCACGTCCCCAGGATCAGAGACAAAGAACAAATAGTAAAAGAGATGAAGAGACGGGGGATGAAAGGGCTGCGCGTCTCCAGAATGACAAAAACAGGCACTGAAAGAAGACAGAGTAAGACACAGAGGAGAAAAGGAAAGATCTACTCAAGAATATGCGGCAAAGAGTAATTATTGTGAGAGTTGCTGAAGACAACAATCCCCGCTTTCAACAATACCTCGACAGAGAAAGAGCAAGGCAAAATGCATGACTCGCGTGTCGTAACATTTCTGCTGATGTTGGTACGATGACCAGAGTATGCCCTCACTGTCATGCCTTCCTATTCACTGCAGCAAACGCAAATTTCTGCTGTATGAAGGGAAAAGGTCAGGACAGGCAATTTGCAACCTCTACTCAGTGAACTCCTCAATTTATACAGCAATGGTGAACCTATTGCAAACAAGTTCAGGAAGACCATCAGACAATACAATTGCCTCTTCCAAATGACATCCTTTGGTGCCAAACAAGTCCTTCCAACGAGGAATGGATGGAATCCTTCTGTGATTATTCAAGGCCAAATCCATCATTACATCAAACATTTAATGCCAGACCCCAAACAGCAAGCTGGATTCCTTCAAATTTACTTCATGGATCCTCAAGACAGCATAGAATTGAGAATGGGGATACTACAGAATGAAGGAATTCAATGTAAGATTGTTGAATTATTGGAAAACCCACTACAACGAAACCCGTACATTGCGTCCCTTCAACTTGCAAAAGAACAAATTTGAGGCATGCCAGAGGCGTCCATTGTCATTGATCCTGACTGGAGACGAGCATTTGAACATGAGAGAAGATCTAATGCACAAATTGCCAATGAAGTTGCTGTCATTATACCAAACAGCACCGAATCCAAAGCAAGATCAGGGCACATTGTGTTGAAAGAACGAGAAGGTGATTTGCAAATAATTTCAGGGTCCCATCGCTCATATGACAGCTTTCAATACGTACTTTTCTTTCCACTTGGAGGCAATGGCTGGCATCATCAACTCCGAATGACGAACAACAAAAAACCGACGGCAATGCGTTATTATGCGTATCGAATAATGAACCATGAGAATGAATTTAATAACTGTCTCAAGAGGAGGACGTCTATTCCAACAATACTTGGTCTATACAGCTGCTAAGATTGAAGGTGAGAGGCTGAGCTACATCTGAATGAATCAAGCAGCCTTGAGATCAACAACATACAGTGGCCTGACTGATGCATTGAATGATGATGGTGATTTCAGAAACATTGGAAGGTGCATCATCCTCTCAACATTTGTCAGTGGACCAAGATACATGATGGAACGATGTCAGGACGCCATGATGTATATACGGAAGTATTGTAATGCTTCATTTTTCATTACAATGACATGCAATCCAAACTGGCCCGAAATCTGACAGCATCTTTTATTTGCATCAGCAACCAAACGATCGGCCGGATTTAATCACGAGAGTGTTTGATTTGAAAAGAAAGTTGTTTATGAAGTACCTCACTGGAACAGATGGTCTCTTTGGTAGGTGTATCGCTTACACTATAAGTGTGGAATACCAAAAGTGGGGTCTGCCTCATTTGCACTCTCTGCTGTGGCTCGATGAAGCATCCAAGCCGAGACCACAAGATTATGATAGATTCGTGCAAGCAGAAATACAACACCCAAATGAAGATCCAGAGCTGCATGAACTGGTCTTGGGGCACATGATACATGGTCCGTATTACACCACTAAATCACCGTGTTGGCAACAAGGTACATGCAGTAAGAGGTACCCGAAGCCATTCATTGAGCATACAAGGTGTGGGAATGATTCGTATCCTGTGTATAGGAGACAGTCTGTGGAAATGGGAGGATTCCAAGGTCATCAAGGAGGACGACAAAGTCAAACTATAACTTCTGAATGGGTGGTCCCCTATAATGCCCAACTGTTGAGGCTGTTCAATTGTCATCTAAATGTAGAAATATGCTCATCTGTCAAGTCCATCACATAGGTGATCAAGTATACCATGAAGGGGAGTGATCGGGCAATTTTTGGAGTGAATAAAGACGAAATCACACAGCATTTGACAGGCAGATATATCGGGCCCTCTGAAGCTGTCGGATCGATACTTGGATTTCCAATTCACGAGAGGGAACTAGCAGTTGTTTGCCTTCAAGTGCACCTTCCCCAACAGCATTAAGTATTCTTTCGAGATAATGCTGTTGTACAACTGAATAATGATATGGCAAGAAACACTTTAATGGAATTCATGGATCTTTGCACTCACGATTCATTTGCAAGAACTCTGTACTATGCGGATATTCCCAGATTCTACACTTGGACTAATAAGACATGGGAAAGAAGGAGAATAGGGAAAAGAATGGAGGAGTACTCTGGGATTTTTGAAGCAAATGTTCCGGGTCGAGTGTATACTGTTTCTCCACGAAGTGGTGACCTCTACTATTTGAGACTTTTTCATCACATAAAGGGGCCAGTATCTTTCCAATCATTGAAAACACATGATGGAGGTATTCTTCCATCATTCAAAGACGTCTGCAGAGAGAGAGGATTGTTGCAAGCTGACGATCATTGGCAGCAAACTATGGAAGAAGCAGAGAGAACAAGAATGCCCAGAGCAACGAGAGATTTGTTTGTCGTCTTGCTAACAAACACTGAAATCAACAATCCACAGCAATTATGGAACCGGTTCAAGAATGCAATGTCTGAAGCTTTCTTACAAATGGAGAGGAGAACAATCGATGATCCTAATATCATGATTGATGAAAGGCATCATGGACAAGCTCTTCTGTATTTTCAAGAGAAACTTGAGAACTTGGGCAAAACACTTGAAGAATATAACTTGCCGACACCAAGAAATAGTACAATTACTCAAAGTGCTGGCAATCTGGAATTATTATGTGAACTGCAATACAACAGAGACGAGCAGGAATTTGTTTCACAGAAGGAGCCCCTAATGAATAGTGAGCAAAGTATATGAATATGTGTGCGACTGAATGGAAAGGAATCTCTCTTCAATGAGTTTCATTGATGCACCAGGAGGAATGGGCAAGACAATTATCATCAACTTAATCCTCGCTAAGGTTAGGGGAGATGGAGGTGTTGCTATTGCTGTAGCATTATCGGGTATTGCAGCAACACTGATGCCTGGTGGTAGGACAGCGCATTCAAGATTCAAGATACCCCTCAAAGTCAATGAAGATGCCCTTTGTAACATCAATAAAAACACCAATACTGCAAATTTACCCCGAAATGCAAGGCTTATTGTCTGGGATAAGTGCCCCATGATTAGGAGGAAGAGCTTTGGAGCCGTGGACCCGACTCTTCGTGATGTATGCAGCGAGAATGAGCCCTTCCAGGGTATTTTAACCATTTGCTGTGGCGATGTCCGTCAGTTTCTAGCAGTTGTGAAACGAGGAAATGATGCTGATGTGGAGAATTCATGCATTTAAAAAAATCTTACTTATGGAGAAGCTTCATCACGTTTCCCTTGAAGAGAAACATGCGATTGAGTGAGGGAGAAGGACGATATTCTGAGTTCTTATTGGATGTTGGAGAAGACAAGATTGAGAAAAATGAAAACGATGAAATTGAATTACCTGAAGATATGATTCTGCTAGCAAAAACTATGGAAGAATATACTGATTTCATCTACCCGACAGTCGACAATTCTGCAGAAATGTTCTCGAGGAATTCTGTCTTGGTTCCTCTCAATGAAATGATGCGAAAAATAAGCTTAACGTGCATTAGACACTTCCCTAGAATCATGAAAGAATACTGCTTCTTCAATGCCGTAAGTGAAGGAGCTAACGCCACTCATTTTCCAACAGAATTCCTTGATTTGGTTGAACCCTCTGGATTGCCACCACATAAGTTGGAATTGAAGAGGGGATTTCCCATCATTTCAGTGAAGAACTTGGATCCACCAAGGTTTTGCAATGGAACGCGAATGATGGTGGAAGAACTGCACGACAATCTCATCGTAGCAAAGATATACATTGGTGAGTTCAAAACTGACATTGTTATGTTTCCAAGAATTACTCTCAATTTATCAGAAGGGGAAAATGTTCCTCCTCAGCGGAGCCAGTTCCCGATGCAGTCATGCTTTGCTATGACTATACATAAGGTACAAGGCCAAACCATGGAGAATGTGTTGATTTATCTGGAGAAACCGGTATTCCCGCCTGGTCAGCTGTATGTGGCTTTAAGCTGGGGAAAAAGAAATGAAAATGTTAGAGCATTCCTGAAGGGTGGCAGATCAACCAGAAATGCTGTCATCAAAAGTGTCCTTTGTTAAACAAGGAGGAGCTATATTTGTCTTGCTACGTGTCTTTCTTCCTTAATAAACTGAGTTCTTCTTTTTTGATTTCCAAAGCAAAGCGATAGCAATAGCATTCAGGGAAATTTACTGTTCATTCTGGTCACATCAGACTGCACCTCCTTTCTCTCACAGGGTGCCCCAACAGGTCACCCGGTCGTCTAGTAATTATTTAAAAAGGGATTTACTTAATGTTTTCCCAAAGCAGAAATTTAACTAATTTTGTTCCTTCAACAGTAATTTCCAATATTTTTGAGGTGATATTTGCTTGACTTGATAGGAATTGTGCAGAATATGTCTTAACAATAAAGAAAATATATATTATGAGATAGAAACTACATGAGATCTGAAAAGGAACTTCAGAGCGGTATTTCTTCAATGTGCATGCTGGTTTGTGCAAAGCCTTCTGCGTGACACAGGCTGTGCACACAAAAATCTTTCTCCAGTAACTCTCTGGACTAAGTTGAAAGCTGGGTAGGAGGCTTGAGAATTCTGGGTGGAGTTAGAAGCAGAATCAGGTTAGGGAAGGAAAAGAAGATACGTCAGGGGTTGGGGGCTGTGGTGAATGTAGATTGGTAGGGGTCAGGTAGACAAATAATGGAGTCAATTAGACTACCAAGCTAGTCAACTACTTTGGACTTCCAATGCATCACCATTGCATCAGTAAATGTGGGAGAGTGAATAGTAAAGCAAATCATTATAAATAGGACAGACGTAAAAGATGATAAGTACCTCTGATTCCCAGCAACAGATCAGGTCCCCCTTAACTAATGCTGAAACAAGTCTGAACAAAGAGGAATTTTCTCCTCTGAGAATTTACACACTGTGTACTCCTTGCTGCTGTGTTCAATTGTCCCTGTGCATGTTGATGTCATACACAAAGAGGAACTGGAACCAACTTCTACAAGTATGTTACAGGGACATTATGATAAAATTCAATGACATAAGGTGTAAAAATCCTGAACTACATGCCTCTCTTTATATCGGAGTCCACCTGAGTAAGATCCTTAGGGTCAGAGGTTCCAAGACACACAGAAACATAGAAAACTTACAGCACAATACAGGCCCTTCAGCCCACAATGCTGTGCCGAACATGTACTTACTTTAGAAATTACCTAGGGCTACACATAGGCCTCTATTTTTCTAAGCTCCATGTATCTACCCAGGACACATTGAATGCCTCTGCTCTGCAATCAAAGGATACAGTCTCTCTCAGTAATTATTGGCATAATGTGTGTTTAAGGTGCTCATAAAAATAAAATCCATATGTGCTATTCAGTCCATCAAGGTAAAAACATGAGTAAAATGCATGGGCTGAATAGCGCATTATCTTCTCATTTTAAAAGCACCTCAAGTATGTTTAATCCTACATGTACCTTCTATAAATAATTTCATAAAATCTATAAAGACTTTCTGTACCTATTTATCTTGGAATTGGTATATGGCCTGTGAAAAGGAGCAAGCATCTCCAGTATCACAAGCCAAAACGGTCATAGAATCAAAAATATTGTAGCTGTACCCACAAATACATGAATGACGACACATTTCAGTTATCTAATATATCTGCATTAACAGATGTATGTTCCTGGATCATATTGTGTTATATTAGTGCTTGAGAACTTCATTAATATTCATAAACTTCACCTTTGTATCAGGATGAGGCAAAGATCTGCCATTAAAATCTTGAAAATTACTGACTGATATCTTCAGTCAAGGAAATGAGGTAACACATGGTTACATCTCAGAACCAAATAAACAGGTCTGAGGTACTTTGTAAATCACATTTCATACATTAGACTCCATACCATATAAATGACACTGTGGCAATCAAGCAATAATAGTTTACAAGCTTTTTCAATGAGTTAACGACTAGCAGCCTTGGTCTGAAAAAGGGAATAAGTTTTCCATGGCATTTAACTAAAACTAGATAAATTTATGTTGTACACATGTAATGTCAATCCAGTTTTCAATAAATTTCCAATCACCAGCTATAAAATTCGAGCTCTGATTTGCAGAAAAGTATGTGGCACATGAATGATTCCTTTAATCAATTCTCAAGTTTTCTATTCCCAACTGTACCAGTTTTGAAATATTCTTTCTTAAAATCCACAAAATGACCAGAATGACCCTAAAATTAAAAACACACTTTAAAGTCAAACATCCCATTTATATTAAGTCCCTCCCCCATCAGTATAGAAAAATGTGATTAAGTTTATACCCAGTATATCCATACACACAGATGTTTAAAACAAAGGCTTGAGTGGAGGTTGTGACTGGCTGAGCTGTGACAACCCTACAGAACGCTGAGAAGTGAGCATAATCTGTGCTCACGTGTGAGAAGCTAATTATTATTGAGCATGAGAGCACCCTACTGAATACTTGCAAGTGGGCAAGATATTTCTCCAGATATACAGAAAATGACAGTACCCTACAGAATGCTAAGACGTTGACACTTCCTCTGTACACGTAAGGAAGGGACCAGTGCAGAGGATGACAGCACCTTAGTGAATGCTGGGAGAGGACATTACTTTTGCTCAGATGAGAAAAGGTGACTTGTGCAGAGGATGATAGTACCCTTCAGAATGCTGGGAAATTGAAACCCTTTGCCCAGGAGAGAGGAGTTAACCTGTACAAAGGTTGTCCACTTAGATCTCTGTGCAGATAGCTGCTTTATTTCTCGGTAAGTGAAAGTGCTATTGCTGCATGTAATGCTGCATCTTCGTCGATGCTGTAATCCTGCCAAAACAAATAGGACAAAGATGGATCATTCTGACACCTAGTGGTTGAAAATAAGTACAGCACTTGTAGGGGACAGAACTTCCCCAAACTATCCTCACTGCTAATTACGCACACCAACCTTGTGCAGATATGCACGTTGAACTATGATGCAGAATACCCTACCCGAATTCTTACATAAGGTGTGTCACCAACTCTACCATATGTGGAACAAAATTATAAAGTTATTTATAAAATACAAGCTAGTTAATACATTCTGCAGAAATGTCCTTTCTCAATTAGTGGTTAGCAGCTTAATTCACAAAGTATCTCAAAGATTGAAAACAGGTTTCACATTTTTACGGACTTATTTAGCAATAATAAATCATAAAGCCAGCATAAATAATCACATGGGAGTACTGCATTTAGTTTCAAGTAATAAATAGCTATGCTCTCAGAATATCTGTCTTATTTATTTGGTGGCACACATATTTGTACAATGAAATATAGTCCTGCAACAGAAATAGCAATGAAAACGTAGATTATTTTACACTGTTAGGTGTAAGCTTTGATGAACAAGTATTTCCTAGTCCTAGGCTTGCTAGTCAAGCTGAAAGCTGATGGGCAGCTAAACTCATTGTAAGCTTTTATTTTCACTGGCTGTCCATGGGACAATTTAATTAAATAAACTGGCAGCCAGCAAATATTATTTTGTATCCCACTGTGTAGTTGAAATTCCCCAAATCTTCTGTCCAAGTCAGAGGTTTTAGGGCCTCTCTCCTTTCCCCAAATTGCTCTGTCTCATTCTCCCCCCTCCACTGTTATGGTAGTTTTACATACACCTTCTTCAGCACCAACCTAATTTAACACAAAGCAAGAACCACAGGGTCGCATAGAGGTGAATTACGAAGTGTTAATTTCACAACATTTGGCCTTTCTACTTTTCCAACTGCCCTTTAGCACTATCCAAATCGTCATTATACAGTGAGGTTGAGGATCGAGTGGCAAACATCCAAACATGTGCACTTTCCAGGAGTCACTAACTAGTATTGAGTAACTGTCAGACTTGAGGGTACCCTGACCTTTATGATTCAAGAAATTTACACAGTACTTGATTATGCATTTCTAAACTGTTGCCATTCTCTCGTTACCCTTTCCACTAGCATAATGAACTTGTGCTCACCACAAATGTATCATAGGAGAATTTGTGCCTGTGAAGCAAGTGCTGGAGAAAGTTGGCACTCTTGTAGCTTGGATCTCCCCATGGCATTGCCACACAAATTGGACATACCTACACAGGTAGGAAATAAGACAAAAATCAAAGAATAGATAACAAAATAATGGCCAGTTCATTTGTTGTCTATTTGTTCATCAACGTCAATGCTAGTGGCATTCCTAAAGCACAAGCACCACTGGATGCATCCTGAGCTTTGTCCAAACCTCTCTTCTCCAATTCCAATAACAGACCACAATAATGCACCCTGTACCTCCCACCACCTCTTCAAGTTTTGAACCAAATTTATTCACAGCAAGAGTTTTGTTCAAATAAACAATGGCACAGTCATGTAACAATTTTGGACAATCTTTCAGTATAACCAGCAAATGTACTGCATTTCTTCATTTTGTTGGTAAAAGCACACGACGAGGAAATTTTTTTTTGAGATAACGTATCATTACCAGTATCTGTGGATATACACTTAAATGCATAAAAGGTGCTTTTCCCAATCAAGATAATAAAGACATTTGTTTCATAAAATCATCTGTAGTTCATTGCTTGTGACTAATCACGAGAACTGGAAGTAAAACTGAACAGAGGTATTAACTTCCTTACTTGTGGTAGTAAATATGGCAACAGTTGAAAATTCTGGAGGAATAAAATTACATGAACAACATACTTTAAGATCTACTGAAAACTCTCAAACTTTGGTCATCGTGGTTAGAATAGTAAATGAGAAACTGGACACTCACCACTTTGTTGGGATCACTGCGATGATTTTCCATGCAGTGTTTCACTAGTTCTTGTTGATCAAGGTTTCGTGCCCCACAGTATGGGCAAACGAATGTGGAACGGTTTGGAATATTACTGAAGGAGAACAAGCAAGCTTTAGTAATTTAGAACACAGAACACACAACAGTACAGCACATGTACAGGCCCTGTTAACAGAACCAATTAAATTAGCAATCAAATGGCTAACAAAATTGATCTCTTCTGCCCACACAATGCCTATATCCTTCCAATTTCCTTAGATTCATGTACCTACCTAAACATCTCTTAGAAGTCTCTAATGTTTCTTCCACTACCACGACCCAGGCAGCACATTCCAGGCCCCTGCTCCTCTCTGTGTAAAAAGCTTGCCCCTCACATCGCCTTTGAAATTACCCCCTCTCACCTTAAATGCATACTCCCTGGAATTAGACATTCCAACCCTTGGAAAAAGATACTCTCAGTCTAATCTATGCCTCTCATAATCTTATAAACCTCTATCAGATCTCCACTTAGCCTCCGCTGCTCCAGAGAAAACAACCCAAGTTTGTCCAACATCTCACTGCAGCACTTACCCTTCAATCCAAGCAGCATCCTAGTAAACCTTTCTACACCCTCTCCAAAACCTTGACATCCTTGCTATAATGGGGGCGACCAAAACTGTATACAAAATTCCAGGTGCAGCCAGGAATTTTATAAAGCTGCAATACAACTTCTTGACTTTTGAACTCAATGCCTCAACTAATGAAGCCAAGCATTCCATATGCCTTCTTAACCCTATCAATCTATGTAATCACTTTTAAAGAACTGTGAACTTGGACCCAAAGTTCCCTTTGCTCAACACTGTTAAGGATCATGCCCTTAATGGTGTATTGCCTCTTTGCATTTGACCTACCAAAGTGTAACTCTCCACATTTAGCAGGGTTAAACTCCACCTGCCACTTTTCCGCCCCCATCTGCAACTGATCTATATCACATAGTATTCTTTGCCAGTCTTATATGCTATCCACAACACCGCAAATCTTTGTATCATCTGCAAACATAATAACCCACCCATCTACATTTTCATGCAGGTCATTTATATACATCACAAATAGCAGAGATCGCAATACAAGGTTCCTGCAAAACACCAATAATGACAAACCTCCAGCTAGAATAAATCCCCTTGACCACCACCCTCTGTTTACTAAGGGCAAGCCAGTTCTGTATCAAAATAGCTGATTCACTATAGATCCCATGCATCTTAATCTTCTGGTTGAACCTCCCATGAGGTATCTTTTCAAACACCTTACTAAAATCCATGTCGACACCATCCACGACTCTATCTACATCATTCACACTCATCACCTTGTCAAAAAACTCAGTCATGTTGGTAAGACACAACCTGCCCTGAACAAAGTCATGCTGGTTCTCCCAAATTAGACCATGGTTTTCCAAATGCTCTTAAATCCTTCTCCCAGTAACTTGTATATGCACATTTGATTACATGCCCAACAAGTTTGCAGGGGTCAAGGATAATTGCTTTTGGACTGTAGCAGGCCAAGAGGTCCTTTTTAATGTCCTAATTAGGAAAAGAGGGACAAATACAGAGCAGAAAATAAAGATAACAACAAATGAAGAATAACAGGCTTCAAGTATGTGTGACTTTACACACCACAAAATTATCCTTATTATTAATAAACATAACATTCATCCTGTAACATAGGTCAATAACCAGGGAGAACAAAGAACCCTTCTTTATCCAAAGGGCCAAAGAAGGGTAGGGAAGAAAGGGTGTTGTTGCAAAGAAAATGTCAGAAGATTACTGCCTTAGAAAGGGTAGCAGAGTATCATCACATTTCAGAAGACATTTCAATAGTCATGTATCATAAGTAAACTAGAGACCAATGGCTGGCAAAAGGAATTTCACTGAATAAACCCTCTATGCCATGAATCTCAGTGATCTGCTCACTCTAAAACTGATTAATCCCAATGCACACGCTGTTCAGATATCTACATTACCACTTTCAGAAATAGAAAAGGCACAAATCTTTATAATCACACTAGTTTGCAAAAATTCCACTTTATTGCCTTTTTATTTACCAACTCCATTGTGTCTGCACCTCCACACATAAAAGAATTCAAAATCCTGATCCTTGTTTAGAAGTCCCTTTGCAATTATGAAATTCTTCCAACTGCCAGCACACATGCACGTGCTCTGCCCTTCCTATTGAGTTATTAGGCAATTTCCATATCCTGTAATATAAATTTCTTCATTGCATTGGAAAGAACTCCCCCATTTCTTTATTTTGATAGTATTTGCCTATCTTAAACACTTAACAAAATCTCCATCTGATTTTGTTTTTAAGCAATTCCAGCATCTGCAGATTTCCTCGTGTTTGTGATTTTGTTTTTATTTATTTTTCTCTTCAGAATTTCAAAAAATAGTTTTAAACAAGTGAAGTGTGCACCAGAATGGTTTATACAATATAGTTAACTCCTTCTCCAAATACTCAGCACGGATGTAACCATACTCTGCAAATGACAACAGTCACTCTGGTAGCTGAAATGCCACAGTTTGAGGATAAAGGGGAAGCCTTTTAGGACCGAGATTAGGAAAAACTTCTTCACACAGAGAGTGGTGAATCTGTGGAATTCTCTGCCACAGGAAACAGTTGAGGCCAGTTCATTGGCTATATTTAAGAGGGAGTTAGATATGGCCCTTGTGGCTACGGGGGTCAGGGGGTATGGAGGGAAGGCTGGGGCGGGGTTCTGAGTTGGATGATCAGCCATGATCATAATAAATGGCGGTGCAGGCTCAAAGGGCCGAATGGCCTACTCCTGCACCTATTTTCTATGTTTCTATGAAACCGATTATAAATTTTGTTGAGCTCTTTAACAATGAGTTATTTCCATGAGCCTGTTTAGAAGAGGCAATGTTGCAATTGCAACAGAGATTTCTTACCTGGGAATGGGCTGTGAGGTTGGAACAACAGGTACAAACTTTGGACAGTTGTCCATCTGCTCTTGAACTTTGCTGCAGGAAGATATATGAGACCGCATCTTCACCAGAGTCACCTAGTGCAGTATCGTGAAAGTTGCTTATGTCAGGTAGAAACTGGATAGCTGCATACTTATTTCCACATCAATGTCAGGCAAACACAATTATTCTTGTTTCAATTTTGTTTAAATCTTTTGCTTAGCTTAGATAGCAAGTGATCACTGTTACATGGTCTGGATCTTCAAATGCAGCCCTTCATTAAAATTCAACCTCTTCTGAACACCATGACCGCTCATATGACCCATTCTTCCCCAACAGAACAGAGTGCATCATCACTAGCAGCCGGGGAATAGTTCTTACAAAACTATACTAAAAACATACAATTTAACATTTTTCCCCACCACTTTCAACACCTGAAAAAAAAGAAAAAAATCACTGAATTTTTAAATGGTGAAAGACGCGCAGTATTGTACAAAAGTCTTTGGCACCCCAGGTTTTTTTTATATTGTTTCAGATGGCACAGCCTCCAGAGCCCTGATCTCAACATCATCAAGGCAATCTGGGATTACATGGAGAGATGGAAGCAAGTGAGATAGCCAAAGTCTGCAGAAGAACTGTGGCAAGTTCTCCAAGATGCTTGAAAAACTTCTCTTATAAAACTGCATGATACTGTACCCAAGAGAACTGAAGTAGTTTTAAAGGCAAAGAGTGGTTACATTAAATATTAACTTGATCTAGTTTTTTTTTAATGTTTACTGCTCTTTACAGAAATTTTATTGATATTTAGAAACTTCTCATTTCATTATTTTTGAAAGCATCTTTGCTTTACGGATTTTTTTTTACATGTACCCAAGATTTTTGCACAGTACTGTATACCTCAGCTTGCTAAAATGTCACATTTTTTGAGCACACCAGAACCTCTGGAACCATTTGGCTATTACTTACTAGAAGCAGCAAATAAATTGTACAGAAATTGTAAATGTCTTCTTTTTAAGTCTATAATTATACCATGTCAAACTTAACACAATGAAAAAGCTGCAAAACATGCTTAATGCAAAACAAGAAAAAGGATAATAGGGAAAGTGGCAAATAATATCATGCCAGTACACCACAGAAGGTTAAATACAATTTTTAAAAATAATTTTCCCAAATTCTCACTACAATTTGCTTACCATTGAAACAGATCTATGGCAGACATAATCTCCCTGACCCAACACTTAACTCTGGAGCAATTGGGCAGTAAAGACATCTACATTAGACTATTGTTTATTGACTAAAGCTCTGCCTTCATAACTATAATTCTAAGTAAACTCCCTCCAACACTGGCCACCTGGTTGTCTTAACTTTCCACACTTCCACCTACTATTTAGAAGGATATATGCATTATGAAACTTTATGTCATGAAAGCATTATGTTTGCTTTCTAGATAATAGTCTGGTGCACATGTTAAAATTTCTGGGATCAGGTACAGTGTCCCCTCCAAGGTACACACACACACATCTTTTGCTACCAGCGCACAAAGGATTTGCGTCCTGATAGACTTTAGGACGCAGGGGAGCTAAGGAACCGCCACCTGTAGCTGCTGCTGAGTCCTGAGTCAGGAGTAAGTCAGTGTAACCATAAATTTGCAGAGGGAAATAAACATAATTTGAGAATTATCAGTTCACTAATCTTAATGCATTAGCAGCATCTGTCAATGGAACGGAAATAGTGCAGATTTAGCAGCAGCTGCGCGTGGCGGTTCCGGAGCTCCCTGGATCCTAAAGCCCATCCTTACGACACAAATTCTTTGTGCAATTCCTTTGTGCGATAATAGCAAAAGATGTGTGCACGGTAAACACCTCAGAGGGAATGTTGGTCAGGTATGACGTGAAAATTAAGCTCTTCAATGAAAAACATGAAACTGATCAAGTGATGAAGACTCTATATCCCAATCAGACTGATATCTCCTTTCTTTAGAAAAAAATTATGTATTGACAAGGTAGCATAGAAGTTGGCATACTACCACATCGCCAGCGAGCTGGGTTCAGTTCCTGCTACTGCCCGTAAGAAGCTTGTACATTCTCCTCCTGACCACGTGGGTTTCCTCTGGGTGCTCTGGTTTCCTCCTACATTCCAAAAATGTACAGGATAATAGACTAATTTGTCACATGGGTGTAATTGGGTGAAACAGGCTCGTTGGGCCACACTGTGTCTCTACATAAATAAACAACCTAACCGTGCATCGCTGTCTGTCACACGAGAAAGATATCTGCAGCTTTCTATGCCATTCACGAGATATCTGAAAGCTTCATGCTGTGATAACCTTCACATCCACAGCAAAATGCATTCATAGTTAAGGTGAAATACACAGATCATTGATCAGAAGATGGTACAAATCCAAGGCAGACTGTCTCATGAAATTGAATCAGTGAAGACAAGAATCTTGTCTGTATTGATGTTGCCATACCCAACTATGTTTTCCACCATGTACCCTATCCAAATCAGAGTGGCTCTCACCAAATACTCCAATCTTACCCATCTTAACATGATCTTGATCATACTTGTTCATCTCTGATCATTTTGCTCCATTCCTTAATACCCATTTTCCTTCTCCTTCCAACTCAACTCCCTGATAAATCCTCCTCTTTCTTGCCCGTGGTTTAGCGGACTGCTTCACAGTCAGAAGTCAATAGGTTCAAGGTGCACGCCAAAGTGTCATGCTTAAAAATCTGGATTCACACTTCAATGTAAAATAAGGGAGTGATGCATTGTCAGAGATGGTGTCTTTCCGCCACAATTTTGAACCAACATGAGAAATGCACCTTGAGGAGCATGACATTCACGTTCAAGTTTAATTGCTATTCAACCATACACTTGAATACAGCCAAGCAAAAGTGTTCCTCTGGCCAATTTGCAAAACACAGAACAAACAGTCCAACACAGCACACAGTACATACACTACAGCACATATAATTATGATAGCAGAAAAACATGCAGTTACAAAAAAAAACTGAAATATTAAAAATAATAATTTTGCAAAAGTCTGAGTGTAATGGCCTGTTGATTGATGATGCATGTTGTCCTGCAGCCACAATGCCGGATGAACAAGCCCGCATTTCCTTATCTCCTGCAAATGCAGCCGCAGACAAACACAATCCAGCCTGACTTCCACTGAGCTAACACTGGAGAGCAGCCCTGACACGAGAAGCCAGCCCCCAATCAAGCACGTAATCCAACAGCACACAGCAAGCTTCTGCGTCTTCTTCCCTGGCAGCTGCAACAGGCGACCCTGAGGCATGAGGGCCTGGTCCACACAACTCCATCGTCGTCAGTCTAGCCACTGAACCAGTGAATTGGACTCACAGCAGAACACAGTACCAATGTCCAAGAGGGTCTCGCGATCACAATAAGAATGTCCTAAACAATCATTTGTTGGACCACACACCACCTCTGACATCCAGGTGGCTGAAGCAGGCTGCAACATAATGTGCAACAAGTCCAGCTCCACCGCTATTGAGCAGCCCGTGAATGAGGCACATCTTCAGTGCTTGGTGTTCTTAATACCCGCAAGTGTCTTGTGATCATAAAAAAGACATAAGGGACAGACAATTACACCTTTGTTTGGACCCTAAGAGACCGGGGCATTGAGCACGTCACCATCTTATTGGAAAAGTAGACAAATTATTTCTTTGCATTAATATGCTCTAAGTGAGGACTGGTGCACATTCTACTGACTTCCCCTTCCTGAGGTCTACAATATAGAATATGGCATATCTATCGCTTAGTACTTTGAGCTATTGATGCTCTATAAATGCATGGAGACTAAGACCTAACCAGAAAAATTTGTAAACTTTACAAGCATCTAAAAATGACAATAAATAATAATTGAACTAGGCATCTAATTCTGAATAAAATTCTAATGCTAAAAATTTTCACAGACTGTAAAAATATGGCATATTATTGGAAGCTGCTATCTTACAATACTATGCCACATCGAACTAGTGTAGATAATTATATGTGACTACAGATCTAGAAAATGAACACTTTACCGATTCCCAAAATTCCCTCCAGCAAAAAGTATACTGTCATTTAATGCATTGCCAAAAAAATGGCATACACAGTGCACAATTCCTAAAACCATTAAGCAGATTTGAGTTACATGCTGTACTGCACAGAGGTGTACACCATTTTACGAATGTACACCGCACTGACCAGATACGAATGGTCAATTCGTTTTCCAAATAAAATTTCTTTCAAACAATTTTTTTTGTAGTTAGTTAAATGCTTTCTTTCAGCATACCTTTTTATTGCATCCTCGACAGGGCGCCTTATACGAAGACAGCTGTTTTTCCACGTTAGAGGCCTTTTCTACTTTTTTTGGGTCAAAGGGCATACGGCACAGAGGGCACAGAGGTGACACAACTTGGAGGCAGGGTTGCAAACATTCTCCACAGAACCTGAAAGACAATAGGTCATTGTTAGTAAGCAGTTTACAAGGTACTCATTCCTCAAAGAAAACAGCAAGCTCCAGCTGGATAAAACCCAAGTACTTAACCAGCACGTTACTATGATAAGTTGCATGTCCAAAGCCCTTTACAACATTGTTGCACACTACCAAGAGGATCATCATGCCAAAGAATCTGCCGCTTACTCAAAGCACAAAAACTAACAGAAAATATCTTATGTCCCCTTTGTTTATTTGGGACACTTTGCCACTTAATTGGGACAAAAGAGGGTTTCTGAACAGTTTTTAAATAGTGTCAGTTTTGTGTGCTTGTGTGGCAATGGATGCTACAGTGCGCTCTGAGCAAACAGCTTTTAAAATAGTGTCAGCTGCATGTGCTTGTGTTATTTATCCATTTGGGCTGACGGATGCTGATTCAAAAAGCAGGGATTTTTGATCATTTTATTTTTTTATTTGACCTTAAAAAATTCAGACCCTTACGACACTGCTTCATAAAGGAAGGCAATGAAGGCAGTACATTATCTGCACTGGAGTGCCTGCGCTGATTTTATTCATTTACAGTCAATCAAAAGAACATGACACCACACACTGGATGAATTCCTCCATCAATAACTACAACTAATGTATAGTTTTATAGTTCAGTCATAGTATGGGTAGTGTTCTAATTTGTTCTGTACTTCTTAAATATATAATTTGTTACTCAGTTAAACAATAGTTTGACCTTTTTTTAAATACCTTTTTAACTATTTCCATGAAACCAGGACAGCTGCTTAATTGAGCCTAAATATACTGGTCTCATGTGCCCCAATTAGCTGCATATTAAGTAATATTCTTAATCTAAGAACAACCTAACTTGCTTTAAAGACAGTAAAATGCTTTTGAAGTAAAACTAATCATTGTAAGCACAAAGATTACAGCAAGATCTCATAAATGGCAAGAAGGAAACACCCAGACAATCTGGGTAATATTTGTCAAGGGATAAATATTGGCCAACACTTCTTTCACTTGAACCAGTACTAGAATCAGGTTTATTATTGCAGTTGTATAATGACATTAAAATTGTTGCTTTGTGGCAGCAATACAATGCAAGGCATAAAATTACAAAATCAACAGTGCAAAAAGGAAGAAATAATGAAGTAGTGTTCATGGACTATTTAGAAACTCAATGGAGGGGAAGAAGCTGTTTCTCAATCATTGACTGTAGATTTTCATGATTCACTACCTCTTCCCTGATGGTAATAACAAGAAGAGAGTATGCCCTGGTTGAATGCCACTTTCTCAAGGCACTGCTAGGAAGGTGGCATCCATCATTAAGATGGTGGGGTGGGTTGTCCCCATGATGGAATTGGCTGCGTCTACACCCTCTTTTAATCCTGCACATTAGAGCCTCCATACCAGGCAGTGACGCGATCAATCAGAATACTCTCTGTATTACATCTGTAGAAATTTGCTAGAGTTTTTGGTGACATACCAAATATGTTCTCAAACTCCTATAGTTTAGAACTGCTGACATGCCTTCTTTATAACTGCATCAATATATTGGGCACAGGCTAGACCTTCTGAGATGTTAACGCTCAGAAACTTGAAGGTACTAACCTTTCCACCAGTGAGCACTAAATGAGGACTGGTGCACGTTCTACTGACTTTCCCTTCCTGAGGTCCACAATCAACTCCTTGTTCTTGCTGATGTTTAGGGCGAGATTGTTATGACACCACTCAACCAGATCATTTTATTCCTTTATGCCCTCTTTTCGCTCTTTGGGCAATGGCGTGATGTCATGTAGTATTCAAACAAAAAAGGACACCTCTTACAGTGTGGTAACATCAAGGTGACAGTGCTGCCTCTGTTGCTTTCCACGATTTGTGGTGCATCAGGTGGCAACCTTGCTGTTTCCTTAGCGTTTTTGTCTTTTTTTCACAAGGCTGAGTTGCTAGCCCAACACAGATGGAAAGCGTGCATGCAGCCAGCTGGATCTGAACCTGGACCACTCACCTTGAACCATTAGCCGGCTACTCTATGTCTAGGTACACCATACAAATGAACATACATTCATTAACAGAGATTCAATGAAGAGGTAATATACTTTAGCAAAATAATTTCAAGTTTAAAAAAATAGTCCACTGCCAATATTTTGAACTCTTTGACATTCAAAGGGAAAAAAGAAAACAGTTGAGCAATGGTGTACCATCCAGAACCACTGGGATTCCTGAATTCAAATTTACAGACTGATGGCCAGATCTTGATTTGCCAATGAATACATGCCCCGAAAGAGACTATTACAGATGACTAATAAAATGGGTGAATGTCTGAATATTCTTTCTCTGAAATACACCAATTAGAGATGTTTCCACCAGCACTGTACAAAAGATAAATCAGTGAAAAAAGCAGGTATAATTTTGATACATCACACATTATCAATCAATAACCTGCATGAAAATGGGTGATTCAAGAACTATAAGGAGCCAGACTATTTGTTGCTTCTCTACTTATTGTATCTTGGGCATGCAGGCATGTCAATGATCTACTATGACCTGAGAAATGGCTGAATTTGTTTGCTATGAAACAATGCTGGGTTGTCATGAGACTTAAGAGTCATTCTTTCAATTGTATACAGCACTTTTAGCTTTAGCAGCTGGAAAAAAAAGCTGCTAATAGACGGAGCCACTTAAGGCTTTTTCTATGTCTTTTAAAATAATTTGATCACAGAGGAAAGAGTGGGCTTTAGCATACTGCTTTCCACAATGATATCTTTGAGGCTGGTATTCTTTTATCTTGGTGGTGCTTTCCTGCAGCAACCATTATAGTCATAGTCATACTTTATTGATCCCGGGGGAAATTGGTTTTCGTTACAGTTGCACCATAAATAATAAATAGTAATAGCTATTATATCTATTGATTTGCCTCAGATTTGGAAAATAAGCTTCCACGACCCTGTTGTGGAATGAATTCCAAAAATACACTATCCTCTGGATATTGAAATGTATTCTCCTTTGCCATGAATGGCCGACCCTATTTTGAGATTATGATGTCTGGTTCTAGACGCCTCATTATGTCAAACATCATCTTTATAACCTCAAAATATGTTTGTTTCCCTGGAACCACTTCTCAACGCAAGAGAATATAGTACACTTTACTTCATATGACTCATGATAAACCCTCCATCCCAGGAAACAATTTGGCGAACCTTTGCCTCAATTGCCCTCTCTCTCTCCAGTGCATCTTTCCATGTGTGGAGAGAACCAATCTGTACACAAAATTCCTGACACAGCTGCACCTTTATCATTGGAACACGATTTCTCTAGTACTCAAATCCACTTACAATTAACTCCATTTGTCTTCTAACTGCTCACTATTTCTGCACATTAATTTCCAGTGATTCACTTATATCTAGACCTTCTTAAAATCAAGATTTCTCAACCTCTCACCATTTAAAAAATAACTACCTTGCCATTTTTCTATCAAAATTGATATCCCTGCATTTTTTTCTTTGGCAGCTTCCTTGTGCATTGTCTTGTTTATATTCATCCAAAGTCTTACTCATGTCCAGATTTGACAATGCTGATCAAGGAGAATGCTTTTGGGTTTCCATGAAGCCAAAAAAAATCTTCACAGCAAACAAGGTAATTAAAACCCAGTGGAAAAACATTTTGTTTTAGTAAGTAGCATATCTCACAATGTAAAACCTACAGAAATCAATTTATACCTTAAAATAAAAGGCTGATCAAGTTCACACTGTGTTCACTGCCTTCATTGGCAAGAAATATACTGCTGATCTGAGTTCTCTCTGGTATTTACACAACAGATGCTTATTGCATCCCAAAGTTATAGGATTCAGCAGTACAAAAAGAAAAAACGATTAGTCATTGAGGCCAATAACTGCAGTGCAGTAATTTCTAGAACGATCCCTTTTTAACAGTGGAGGCCTTGTTCAGAAAACTACTACTTAAAAATACAATCCAAAAATATCAGACCATAAGACATTGGACATTAAGCCATTCAGCCCATCGAGTCTGTTCTGCCATTTCCTTCTCAACCCCATTCCCCTGCCGTCTCTCCATAACCATTCACGTCCTGACTTACCAAAAATCTATCAATCTCCACCTGTGGCAACAAATTCCATAAATTCACCACCCTCTCACTAAAGAAATTCTTCCTTACCATCATTCTAAATGGATGCCCTTCTATTGAGGTTATGCCCTTTGGTCCTACACTCTCCTGCTAAAGGAATCATCCTCCCAACATCCACTCTATCCAGGCCTTTCAATATTCGATAGTTTTCAATAAGATCCCCCCACCTCATTCTTTTAAATTCCAGCAAGTTCAGGCCCAGAGCAAATATAATGCTCTTCACACAATAAACCTTCCAATCCTAGAATAACTTTCATGGTCCTCTGTTGAACGCTGTCCAATGTCAGCACATCATTTCTTAGATAAGGGGCTCAAAACTGCTCACAATACTCCAAGCCTCAGCATTACATCCTTACTTTTATATTCTAGTCCTCTCCAAATAAACGCCAACATTGTATTTGTCTTCCTCACTACTAACTCAACCTGCAAGTTAGCCTTTAGGGTAACCTGCATGTGAATTTCCAAGTTTCTTTGCAGCTCAGATTTTTAAAATTTTCTCCCCATTTATTAAATAGTGTACACTTTTATTCCTTCTACCAAGTGCATTAGTGGGTATATTTCCCAACTCTGTATCCCATCTGCCACTACTTTGCCTATGCTCCTCACCCAAGTCCTTCTGCAGCCTTCCTGCTTCCTCAACACCACCTGCCGCTCCAGCATCTTCATATTGTTTGCAAACTTGACCACAAAGCTAAATTCCATCATCCAAATCATTGACATACAACATAAAAATAAACTGTCCCAGCACCGACCCCTGCAGAACACCACTAGTCACCAGCAGCCAGCCAGAAAAGACTCCCTTATTCCCACTCTTTGCCTCCTGCCAATCAGCCACTGCTCTATCCATGCTAGTGTGCTTCCTGTAATACTGCGGACTCTTATCTTGCTAAACAGCTTCATGTCTGGCACCTTGACAAAGGTCTTTTGAAAATCCAAGTACACAACATCAACCAATTCTTCTTTGTCTACCCTGCTTATTATTCCTCAAAAGAATCCCAACAGATTTGTCAGGCAAGATTTTCTCTTCAGGAAACCATGCTGTCTTTGGCCCATTTTATCATGTGTTTACAAGTACCCTGAAACCACATCCTTTAACGATTGATTCCAACATCTTCACAACCACACAGGCCAGGCTAACTGGCCTTGATTTCCTTTCTTCTGCCTCCCTCCCTGCTTAAAGAGTGGAGTGATATTTCCAATTTTTCAATCCTCTGCTGATGCAAAATACTTATTCAGTTCATCCCCCAGAGCAGCAATGTTATTTTACCTTTTTACAGAATAATTAAAGTGATACACAATGAAGGGAAAGGAAAAAAAAAACTAAGTCTTTGTAAGAGAGTTGGAGAGATGGCCAAAATCTTGATCAACTATTTCAGAATGACTTTTATTGATGATAGCAGTAGAATCAATTTCTAGCCTCTAGGTTGTGTCACATGTCTTAGACCCAATTGATCTCCGATATCTTTTGCTGCCACTGACGTGAGGTTTGGATATGGCTGAGCCTAGTCCTCTTCTCAATCAAATATTCTTGTAACCCTCACCGTTAAGGAGGAACACCAAGTATAAAAAGCAACACATGTCAACAACGCTTCTCATGATTTCATTACCTCCTAGGGTGCACAACAGCTGGTGAAATACAGTGCACACTTAGTGCTTTATTACAGGAAACATACCCGTCAATTTTCAGATAGCAAGGTTCCTTAGATTTCAATGCTATAAATGACCAAGTAATATTTCATGTTGTTAATTAAGTGTTAAAAATTGGTCAGGGTAATTCTAAGCAATGTTATCCAACACACACAGCATACTAATTTTGAAACCTTTACCAAGTTAGCTCTGTCATACTTACTTTTTCTCCACTTCACTAATTTATCTTCTTGGCCCTGGAAACAATGATTCACTGTCAGAGTGCAATTCCAAGGCTCAGACGTGACCTCCAATCTCACTTCAAACAGGTCATGATCTGTGCATCAGACAGTCATTTTATCACTTTTACTCTTTTATCAAAACCCATTTTACAATTGTTTCCTGCTGTTCCAACCAAGTTCAAAATTTCTTACAATCAAAAATACAATGAATTAAATGGTTATAATTTTTTTAAAAAACTTATTGGGGAAGCACAAGTGTAGACGCTTAGCGCAAAGCTGTACTGTCATAATGGTGGAGAAAAACTAAGCCAGATAGCCAAAGACGAGAAAAATCTGCAAATGCTGGAAATCCAAGCAACACACACAAAATGCTGGAGGAACTCAGCAGGCCAGGCAGCATCTATGGAAAAGAGTAAACAATCAACTTTTCAGGCTGAGAATCTTCATCAGGACTGGAAAAAGAGGACAAGAAGTTAGAGCAAGAAGGTGCGAGAGAGGAGGAGGAAGTACAAAGTGGTAGGTGATAGGTGAAACTGGTCAGGGGAGGGGTGAAGTAAAGAGCTGGGGAAGGGGTAATCTGATAGGAGAGGGTTGAAGACCATGGAAGAAAGGGAAGGGAAAGGAGCACCAGAGGGGGACGATGGGCAGGTAAGGAGAAGAGGTGGAAGAGGGAAACAGGAATGGGGAATGGTGGGGGGGCAATTATCAAGAAATCAATGTTTATCCCATCAGGTTGGAAGCTACCCAGATGGAATACAAGGTGTTAACTCCCCAAATCTGAGTGTGGCCTCATCACAGCAGTACAGTAGGCCATAGACTGACGTGCCGGAATAGGAATGGGAAGTAGAATTGTAGTGGGTGGCCACCGGGAGATCCCACTTTTCCCAGCAGACAGAGCATAGCTGCCAGATCTTACCGATATACAGGAGGTCACACCGGGAGCACCGGATACAGTTGATTACCCCAACAGACTCACAGGTGAAGTGTCTCCTCACCTAGAAAGACTGCTTAGAGCCCTGAATGATAGTGAGGCAGGAGGTATAGGGGCAGGTATGGCACTTGTTCCGCTTACAAGGAAAAGTACCATGGGAGAGATCAGTAGGGAGGGTTTCTGCTGTTGAAATAAAAAAAATCCAAGACTGAATATTAAACTACTCATATTGCAAAGCAGTTTTACTGGATCAGTTGAGAGACCGTGTTAGGGGCTTACAGGTGGAAATGGTCCTTGTAAATTCTAGCTATACCACCAATTATCAACATCGGAAGCAGCAGTGTGCCAGAAATAGGGCAATTCCACCGGTCTGGACAACAGAACAACACAGCACAAGGATGGAGGTTTTGCCAAATATGTCAAAGAATGCCGAAAGTGTTTCTTTTTCTGTTTTAGTTATGCCTGTTCGGCAATAGAACAAGATGGAAACCCAACAGGATGAATTCAAATACAGAAGGTCAGAAGAAATGGACATGAAATTCAAGGTGAATTGAAACACTGCAATGAACTTTGAAGAAAGAACAAGGAAGCTAGCACGGTAAATTTACTGGGACAGAAATTTGAGGTAATTTTTGAGAAGGGTGATGATGACAGTTAATTTGGAAGCAAGTGGGGACAATAAATGAAGAGATAAAATTTTTACTGGATCAGCCTGTGTAGGGTCCAGAAAGAAGACTGGGCAGTCAGTAGCTTAATGTCTTACAGGGATCATGTGATGGCACTCAATAAGCATTGAATGGCATGCGGGGAAATGTTGTGGAATTATATGCCAGACAGGATAAGCTGAAGGCAGGTTCAACCTGAAATCTAACATGAAATGAATGAAGCAATGGAGGCAGATGGTCTCAATCCTAAATGATATAAAGAGTTTGCCAGAGATGTCTGTGAACAGAATTGGTGAGGAAATGGTTTGTAGATTTGATATCATGGAGAAATAAAAGTCAGGGACATCTTTATTCTTGATGATACTGGAGTAGATGGCAATTTTCATAGTGGCTGGATACTACTTGACATAATCCAGATCTGATTAATCATACATTGTTTATGTTCAAGGCTACACAATATGTTCATAATAAATGTTAGGGCCCTGGGAAGTGTTGTGGAGTAGAGGAACCTAGAAGTCCTACGTGATTCCTTGAAAATGGTGTCACAGGTAGGCAGGATGATGAAGGTAATTTTTGACACGCTGGATTTCAGTCACGACATTAAATTAAGAAGTTGTGATGTTATATTACAGTTAAAAAGGATGTTTGAGAGGCAACATTTGGAACATAAGTGTTTGGTTTGATCACCATGCTATAGGAAACATGCCATTAAGATGGAAAGTGTGCAGAGATTTGTGAGGATGTTCTCACAAATGATGTTATGGAGGTTATGGAAGTTATGGAGAGAGGTTGAACAGGTTGGGACCTTTTGCACTGGAGCAAATTAACTTGGCAGATTGGTTTAGTATTGTCACACATACCAAGGTAGAGTGGAAAAACTTAGTTTTGCATGCCGCCTATACAGATCACTTCATCACATCAATAATGTCAAGGGAGTATGAGGGAAACCAGTAAATGTGTGCAGAATAGATTGCTAGTTAGAAAGAAGAGCAGTGCAGGTATGCAATACAGTGCAAGGTTATAATACATTGATTATGAAGTCAAAAGCCCATCTAATCGTACAAGGGGACCATTCAATAGTCTTAAAACAGTGGGATAGAAGCTGCCTTGAATTTGGTGTTATATGCTTTCAAGGCTTTTGTAATTTCTGCCTGGTAGGAGGGGAGAAAAGAGAGAATGTCCATGGACGGTTGGGTCTTTGATCATGTTAGCTGCTTTATGAAGGCACTGGAAGTGTAGACAGAGTCCCTGGAAGGGAGACTAGTCTTCTTGTGCTGAGCAGATTGTTCAACAGTAGTAGAACAGCAGAACAGAAGTCATCCTTGAACATGGCGGTAGGTGCTTTCAACGTTTTTGGAACCTAATTAGATGAATTCAAATCAGAATCAGAATCAGAATCCTTTATTATCGCCAAGTATGTGGACACATACAGGGAATTTGATGCTGGTTTCCCTGAGCTCTCGCTGTACAGAATCAAATGTGGAAAGTCTGAAAACAAATGAAACTGAAAATAGATATGTGCTGCATCTCAATGAGTATGGAGAGGCACGGGATGAATTTTGTTTATTTATGAGGGGGTAAGCTGAAAGTAGGTTTAACTGGGAATTTAACATGAAATAATAGATAGTCTCTCAGTCTTAAATGTTATTAAGTAGTAGAATGAGGAGTGAGATCTTGTAGAGGTGTATAAAATTATGAGGGACGTAGTAGATAGGGTCAATGTGCACAGTTCCTCCCGCCCAGTGTTGGGGATATCAATAACTAAAGGGCATAGGTTTATGGTGAAAGGGGAGAGATTTAACAGGAACCCGAGGGACACTATTTCCACTCAGAGATTGTCACTGGAATGAGCCACCATCAGGAAGTAGTTAAGGCAGATACATCAACTTAAACGTCTGAAAAATAACAGATATGACTTTAGACAGGAAAGCTTTAGTACAGGGATATGGGCCAAATGGGTACCTTAGTCAGCGTGGATCTGTTGAGCCATGTTGTAGGACTCTATGACTGCACCCTTTGTATTTGAGGGAACAAATATAAATGTCATACCAAGGCAAATCAACCTGAATTAGAGAGCAAGTTTAGTCAGATTCAACAAATGAAATGAAGGAGTGATTAGGCTGAATGACAAATTACAGATTAGAGAGCAGACACTGGTTTGACTTTGAGATCAATGACCTCCATTTTGCTTCTCCATTTTTCTACGTTACATTTGCAATTACTATTCACAAATACCTCACTGGCTGGGATGTACTGTGCTTGGGTCAGAGGAATGCACCATCATAAATTATTCGTTTCTTATACAGCTTGTTTTATTTCTAAAAGTACGAAATTTGCGAATATATTGATAAATTGCCGCAGATACTCGAACTGCAGCACACCTATTTTCTTCAGTAGGTCTGTAGATATATGTTTGAATAGGTTATTAATAAAAAAGAAACTGCTGGAAGAATTCAGTGGGTCAAGCGGTAGTGAAGGTTAAATGTTAGCTGATATTTTGGGTCAAGACATACTGTTCATCCAGCAATTTAGTTTTTAATTCCAGATTCCACCACCTGCAGACTCTCGAATTAAGAATACACCACATTCCCACTTCAGCACCAATATCCCAGGTTCCTAAGCACAATAACTTACAAGTTTAAAATGCCCTCCCCATTTATGAATTGCAAACTATGAACTTAATCTAAGGATACACAACACAGAAATCTCAGCACCAACGGATATCAACAAGATTATATCATAGTCCTGAAATTTTCACAATTTTTCTTGTTACAATGCTGCGGCTCACTTCCAACAAGCTAGCATGGGGTAACCTGTTCAATTTACATCACTCCCACTCTAGAAAAACATTACTCCAATTTCATAATAGACAGAAATTTGTATATTTGCATGCTCAGAGGCTGAGCTCCAAGTCTACTCAGTCACCAAAGAAGATAAAAGGCCTTGCATTTAATACACACCAAACAAAAGTCCCCTGCCAACCTCAAACTCTTTCCACTGTACAATATTGCCTCGCAAGCAAAGGGGCACGTGACAAGACAATGAAATGTGGACATTTCCCATAGGTCAGTGGTCACTTATAAAAGTCTGACGCTGACTGTGAAAACCACCGTCGCTTTCAGTACACCACAGATTACAAAACCTCCATCTAGTCATACAAATTGTTATAGCATCTGGTTATGAGCCCAGTACACATTCTAGTGTCGCAACAATAATTACTCTGACCAAATTGGGCAATGGCACATTATCCCTCCTCTGCGTTTCACTATTCAGCCAATTTCTTAACTGGATCAACATTTAGCCTTTATTTCCCTGGGCTTTCATTTTAGATTGCAGTCAATTATGAGTGACTTAATTAAATGTTTAACATAAGATCTTTGTTTTAAATGAGTAGTTCATAGGGAGTATATATAGATATTGCTTAAGAAATTAATCAGGTTCAACAGGCCCAGCTGATCCAGTTTACAAATCCATGCTGGCTCTTTCAGATCATTTCAAGATGTTTGGTGACTCTTGAATTCGAAACAAGTAATTTTGCAATAATAGATCTTATGCAACCTCTTGGCTTCTCATTCAAGATTGTTAAGTAGTAAAGTGAAATGCATAAATTTCTAATGAAAAGACTGGTTCCAAATTAAGTAATCTTCGGAAAATAACAGGATATCTGCATTGTTGTTAGCTAATTTCATTATAATTGGGGATTGAAAACAGCTGGTCAAGGGCATTTGTTACTCCTCATTGTTGTTACTTACTCACTTATAACCCAGAAGACCATAAAAGCAAATCAGATCAATTCCAGCTCCAGCCGAGCATTCTGCATAACCCTGCAAACCTGCCTGTACTAAGGGGTAATTCCAGACATCCCATCTCTCCCGGAAGTTCCGGGAGTCTCCCGCATATTAATAGTGGCTCCCTGATGCCTGGAAATTATATACAATATTATGGAAATCAATTTTTTGAGAGCCAGTGAGAGAAAGCAAGCGAGCGTGACTACAGGAGAGAGCGAGAGCGCAAGAGAGTGCACGAGTGACCACGAGAGCGAGAGCGCACCATGGCAGAGTGTTCCAAAAAAAAATAAAATGTACATCTCCCCAGACTACCCCAAAGTGCACCCCTGCCTAATAGGGGTCAAAAATAATGACAGTGCTGCTCACTGCACTGTTTACATCAGTGACTTTTCTATTGCCCATGGTGGGTTAAGACTGTAAAAGACATGTTGAGGTGAGTTTAACAGGTGTCATTCATTCATTAGCGTAGCTAACGTTATTTAAACTAGCTGGCTAGCTGCTAAGGAGCTACTCTATTGCAGACATCCCACCTTTCCCAGAAGTTCCAGGAGTCTCCCGCAAATTGATGGTGCTACCTCCCTGAAATCAGTTTTTGCAGGGTGGAATGTCTGTAATTCAGAGCAGTCTTTTAGTCTAGTAGTAATTGTTTGGTATGTGGGAAGAAATCTACATAGTCACTGAGAGAACGCAATACCACTTGTGGTTGGGGACATGGCTCCCTTGTCATTTAATGTAAGTGTTAACTAAAAGCAATTATTCATCCAGTCTATTGTTTCCATATTTAGACTTACAAGATCACCATTCTGAGTTTAAGGCCTATGTATTCCTGATTATCTTCTCCTCAAGAAAAATATGAAAATACTTGCATTGACTTTAGATCTCTTCCACGTTTCTTTTCATACTCTTGGCTCATACAATTTCGTTGCTTTTTGCTACCGAGTGCATCTCCTTCAGTCACTAGGATTGGTGGGAAATTTTGCTTTCTTTTGTACTCTTTATTTTAGTGTTATACCCTTATATCAGCCAGACATTTTTTAAAAATAGTTTTAAAAATCACCTTAAAATATAAATTGATCTTGGAACAAACTATAATTGTTTTTGTGAATTTCTCCCACATAGCTTCTGTTGTTTACCCATTAACAGATTTTGTCGGATTCACGTCAACAGCATTGCCAATTGCACAGAAGTCAACTATGAATAAATCTGGAATCCCAATAATTTACTCACATTTCTTTTTCAAAACCATTGTATTGAACTTGATCATATCATGATAACCATTTCATGAGTATTTGCATATCATTAGCTCAATAACTAATTAATTTCTAAATCTAATACAGGCCACCCTTGCATTGTGTCAGTTTGAGTAATGGAAATTCACTTTTACGGAATTCGCAAATCACTACCAAAAAGTCTGGAATATGAAATAAAAATTAGTTCTGTGAAATTTGTAGAAGCCATTTTCCTAGTGTATGTGTGAGTTTTCTCCGGTTTTCTCCCACATTCCAAAGATGTATGGGTCAGTAGGGTAATTGGCCAGCAATCCTCAAGTCCTGAAAAACCCACTGTGCATTCTCAGCTCTTTGTTTTTATTACAGATTTCCAACTTCTATGGAGCACGACCTCACACTTTGTTCTGAACAATATAATGGCACCTCCATCACTAAACCTTACTTCTACGACAGGGAAACAACCTGGACAAACTTGAAGTTCTGTGGAAAACTCTCAAGTCTCCCAATATGAAAATCTATGATCTAGCTCTGAGTCCTGCCTAAAACACAGTGATGATGGTCTAACTCATTCAGCATGGTGATGGAGTTTCACCTGCAACACCTGATGGGTTTGGGATTTGTTGTTCCTGCTGCCATTTTCTGTTCGGGCGACCCATTAGTTTTTTGTGTGAGGGAGAGGGTGGGGTGTCTGGGGTTTGATGCTCTAGCTGCCATTTTCTGCGTGGGCACTATTAGTTTTTTGTGGCAGGAGGGGGTGGGGAGAGTTTGAGGCTTGTGAATTTTGTTTCTTTTTAGTGCATGGGGGGAGGGTTGATGTTTTTTCTTTCAATGGCTCCCATAGTTTTTCTGTATATCATGGCTAGCTGGAGAAGATGAATATTAGAGCTGCATTGTACATGCATGTTTTGATGATAAAATGAACCTTTGAACTTTGCCATTCACATGATGAGCTGCACTGAGTACTGTATAAATGACCTTGTGTAAGCTTCACACTAATGCACCATTGCTTCTGAATTCATTTTATTTCAAACCCTGGAACAAAATTATCAATTCAAATAATTCATTAACTCGTAATCAGATCAAAGCTAAAGTTCCACCACATGCAGCCATGCATAGTAGTGCATCACTAAACAACTGCTGGGAGGAGAAGACTCCAAGAAGATCCTCCATGATTGCAATTTGAATCACTCCACGATATCAAGAAACAGCTGTGAGCACTGGACGCAGCAAAGGTTAAGAACAACAAAAAAAAGTCCCAGCTGCAGTTCTGAAGAGCAGTGCTTGAGGTCTAGCTGTTCCCCTAACCAAGCTATTCCAGCACTGTTACGACATTTGTATTTAATCTACTTGATGATGTGGAAAATTGACAATATGTGTTCTGTTCACAAAAAGCAGGACAAAACAAATCTGGGTAATTGCCAGTTGTCTGCTCTATATCATCAGTGTAGTGATGAAAGCTGTGGATGACAGTACTATCAAGCAGCACTTACTCACCCATAACCCGTTCATGGCTAGCTTCACCAGGCCCACCCAGGTCTGGACGTTAACATGGTTCGTGGCCCACAGAGAATTGCAGAGGGGAGGCAAGATTAACTGTCCTTGATAACAGGACACCATTTGACTAAGTATAGTATCAAGCACTCTGTAAAATGGAAGTCAATCAGCTTGAAAGGGAAATCACTCAAATGGCTGAACTTGAAATTCAAAGGAAGTAGTTTGTGATTGCTGGTCAATCATCCCAAATCCAGGCCATCACCGTAGGAGTTTGTCAGGGCACTGTCCTATACACAAACATTTCATTTCCAAATGGTTCAATAATTGCTCAAAAGAACATGAAGTCATGTCCCACGCTGCTCAAGGCTAGCTTTCACTCCATTGTTGTAAGACTATTGATGGTAGAGTAAGATGGACTCTTGAACTCACCATCTACCTGCACTGCACCTTCTCTGTAGCTGAGACACTTTATTCTGCTTAGTACTACCTCAACGCACTGTACAATCAATTAATCTGCATGGCCTGTATCCAAGATAAACTTTTCATTGTACTCAGTAAATTCATTATATTGATTTATATCATGATTGGGGAATTGAGTACTACATGCATCTGGCACAGAAGAATTGAGGCCTGGGGAAAATCACCCATGATCATAAGGCACAGAAGAAGAATTTAGGCCTTTCGGCCCATCTAGTCCGCTCTGCCATTCGATCATTGCTGATATGTTTCCCTTATCCATTCCATTCTCCTGCCTTCTGCCCACAGCCTTTGAGACCCTGACTAATTATGAACTTATCAACTCATTAAATATACCCAATACTTGATCGCCACAGCAGCCTGCAGCAACGAATTCCACAGATTCACCATCTAAAGATCCTGCCTAAAGAAATTCCTCCTCATCTCTGTTCTAAAGGGACGTCCTTGTATTCAGAAGCTGTGCCCCCTGGTCCTACACTCCCCATTACTGGTAACACCCACTCTAACTTAGCCTTTCAATATTCAGTAGGCTTCAATGAGATTTCCCTACCTCCCAGCCTTCTAAACTTCAGAAGTGCAGACCCAGAGCCATCAAACGCTCCTCATATATTAACTCTTTCATTTCCGGGATCATTCTTGTAACCTCCTCTGGACCCTCTCCAATGCCAGCAGCACATCCTTTCATGCAAACAAGGCTCAAGACTGCTTGCAAATGTGGCCTGACCAATATCTTGTAAAGCCTCAGCATTACATCCTTACTTTAATATCCTAATTTAATGGAAATGAATGCTATAATTGAATTTGCCTTAATACTACTGACTCAATCTGCAAGATAATCCTTAGAGAGTTCGGTACTAAGAATCCCAAGACCCTTTTGCATCTATTTCTGAATTCACTCCTTGTTTGGAAAATAGTCAACACCTTTATTCCTTCTACCAAAGTCCATGACCATATACTTCCCTACACTGTATTCTGTTTGCTACTTTTTTGCCCATTCCCCTAATCTGTCCAAATCCTTTTGCAGACTCCTTGCTTCCTCAATGCTATCTGCTCCTTCACCTATCTTTATATCTTCTGCAAACTTGATCACGAAGCCACCTATTCCATCATCTGATCATTAACACATAACATGAAAAGTAGTGGAACCAACACAGATCACTCCAGAACACTACTGATCACCAGCAGCCGACCAGAAAAAAACCTTTTATTCCCACTCTTTACCTTCTGGCAGGTAGTCGATCTTCTGTCCATGCTAGTATCTTTCTTGTAATACCATAGGCTCTTAAGAAAACTACGCTTACTTCTGTCTATTTTAATGTTTGCCTCCAAGTACCCCGAAACCACATCCTTAATAATTGGCTCTAAATTTTGCCAACCTCTGGTCAGGCTAACTGGTCTTTTGCCTCCCTCCCTTCTTACAGATTGGAGTGTCATTTGCGATTTTCCCGCCCTGCAGAAGCATTCCAGAATCTATTGATTTTCGAATCTCTTTATCTACTCTTCCTGTTCAGAGTCCATCTAGTCCAGGAGACTACCTGCAGACCTTTCAGCTTCTCAAACACCTTCTCCTCAGTAATAAGGAGTGACCCGTGATGCTTTCAAATTTCTGGCATGCTACTGGTGTCTTCCACAATGAAGACCGACACAAAACACAATGGATTCTGGTTAATTGGGGCAACAGATTATTTGTAACAACTCTTAAAAAATAAAGACCAATTGGGAAAATTGCCATGATTCCCATCTTTTATTTAGGATACGATGCCACTTCTGGGGAAGGTGATTTTTGTCACTGATAGTGGGCTAGAAATAAGCAGTAAGACAATTCAGAACTGTTTTGCTCACTGCAGTTTCAAGCACTCAGGCTTGGAGTTGCCAGAAACGACTGTGAGTGAAAATGAAACAATTTCACTACTTCACCTATTTTCAAGAAATTTCAGCTAATTGGGGCAGCAACTTAATTGGGCCAAAATGTATTGCCCCTGATGTGCCCAATTAACCAGAATCTACTGCACTTATTCAGTTTGTTTCCCAGTTCTTTGCTCCCCATTACTATCTCCAGCATCATTTTCCAGTGATCCGGTCCACTCTTGCCTCCCTTTCGCTCTTTATATATCTGAAAAATACTTTTATATTATTAGCTACCTTACCTTCATATTTCATATTTTCTCTCCGTATTGCTTTTAATTGCCTTCTGTTGGTTTTTAAAATGTCCCCAATCCTTTAGCTTCTTATCTTTTGCTTTAATACTGTCTTTGACTTCCATTCACAACACGCTGGAGGAACTCAGCAGCTCAGGCAGCACGTCAGGACGAAGGGTTCCAGCCCGAAACGTCGACCGATCTTTTCTACGGATGCTGCCTGACCTGCTGAGTTCCTCCAGCGTGTTGTGAGTGTTGCTTTGACACCAGCATCTGCAGATTATTTTGTGCTTTTGACTTCCATTGTTAGCCACAGTTGCTTCATCCTTCCTTTGGAATGCTGTTTCTTCCTGCATCTTCTGACTTACTCCCTGAAACTCCAACCACTGCTGCTCTAACGTCATTCTTGCTAAAGTCTCCTGACAATCATCTTCGGCCAGCTCCTCTCTCATGCCTCTGTTGTTATTTACTCAACTGTAATAATGATACATTCAATTTTAGCTTCAATCCTCAAACTGCAAGGTGAATTCCATCATATGATCTCTACCTACCAAGGGTTCTTTACCTTAAGCGCTCTAATCAAATCCAGTTCAGTGCACAACTCCCAATCCTGAATTGCCTTTTCCTTAGCAGGGTCAAGCACAAACTGCTCCAAAAAGCCACCTCATAGGCATTCTACAAATTCCTTCTCTTGTGATCCAGCACCAACCTGACTCTCCCAATTAACCTGCATATTGAAACCCCCTGTAACCATTATAACATTGCCCTTTTTACATGCCTTTTCTATCAACGAAACCTCCCTATTCCCTTGCCCACCTGTCTGCCCATTAGAGATGACAAGCATCCAGTAGGGATCTTCCTTCAACCACAACTCCGCGATGCCCAGTTCAAACAGCGCTACAAGATCATCTACATTATTTAGAACATTGTGTGCATTCAACACCTTCAGTCCTGTACTCTACAACATCCTTCTCAGTTTTGTCACGTCACCTGAAGTTAAGTTCATATATCCCTTTCTAAACCTATTGTCTTATTCTTTATTCTTGAGACCTCTCCAGCACTCTCCTTTCTTTTACATTATCCACACTTTTCTGAGCTGTTGAAGCTACCACCCTACTATTTAGCTTAAAGCTTTGTCTAGAGTCCTAGTTATGTGATTTGCCAGGACCCAGGTCCCAGCAATGTTCAGGTATAGTCCGTCCCATTGGAACTGCCATAATAATGGTGCCAATGTCCCACGAATTCAAATCCATTTCTCCCACACCAATCTTTCAATCACATGTATAATTCTCTGATCTTATTAATCCCATGCCAACTTGCACACAGCTTAGGCAACAATCCACAAATTATTACCTTTGTGGTACTGTGTTTTAATTTAGTACCTTGCTGCTTCAATTTCCTGAGCAAAATCTCATTCCTTATTCTTTTTATGGATCACAATAAATGGATCCTTTCCCCTCCCACTCCAGATTCCTCTGCAGGTTAGATGAGAGGACCCAACTCAGGCACCAAGCAGACAACACAGCCTTTGGAAATGTGAATCCTTGTGATAGAGAAGTGTGCGTATTCCCCCGACTATACTGTCGCCAATTACAACTACATTTCTCCTCTGCCCCTCTTGAACCACAGAGCCACGGTTCAGTTGCCCATCCTTCCTACTGCCCCCACTCTCATTCTCACAGGAGGCAGCAATCTCCAACCTGTCGGGCTGAGGCCTCTCCTGCACTACCTCCTGGAGCCCCACCCCACCACCTTTACTCAGTCACACCCTCTTGTCCCTAACCACAGATCGAATTGAAGCAGTTCATCTAATTTGTGTGACTGCCTCCTGAAACACAGTGTCCAGATAACTCAACCTCCTCCCTGATGCATCACAGTGTTTGAAGTTCAGATTCCAGGCCATCAATTTTGAGCCTGAGTTTAAAGTACATAAATGCCACCACATCCAGCCCTGTGATTCATTTTCTTGTGGCCAAGAAACATAATAGAATTGATGTACGACCACACCCAACAGGACGGACAAACAACCAATGTGCAAAGAGAACAAACTGTGTAAAGACAAAAGAAAGAAATAATAATAATAAATAAGCAATAAATATCAAGAACAGAAGGTCAAGAGTCCTTGAAAGTGAGTCCACAGGTTGTAGGAACAGTTGAGTGATGGGGTGTGAAGTTATCCCCACTGGTTCAAAGAGACTGACGGCTGAGTGGTAATGCCTGTTCCTGAACCTGGAACTGAGAGTCCTGAGGCTCTGGTACCACCTTCCTGATGGCAGCAGTTAAGAGAGAGCATAACCTGGGTGGTGGGGGTCCTCGATGATGGATGCTGCTTTCCTGTAACAGCGCTCAATGGTGGGAAGGGCTTTACCCCGATGGACTAGGCTGTACCTATTACTTTTGATAGAATTTTCCATTCAAGGGTATTGATCTTTCTGTATAAACAAACATTTGCTGCAGCTGTGGTCACTGGGAACCACAGTAAGGTTTACCAGTTTCCACGTCATACAGATACAATAAGTTATCTGATCCTGCCCCAATTTGGTATCTTTTTTAGTTAACAACTATTAAAAAACCTTACCTGCTCCTACCTGCTACAAGATTGTGTCTTCTTGCTCTGAAGCCTCTCAAGCCAAAGCCTCAGACCCCTACACTGGTCCACGTACACAGCAGCCTATCGAAAAAGGCCTCCGGGATTTTGGTATCTGTGCCTTCTTGCCTCAAGCCAAAGTTTCGGTTCCCCACTCTAACCCTGTACAGTCTGGCAATGGTGGTCCCACAATGGCTGCTCCACTTAAAACTCACTTCTTACTACTGGCCCAAATGAAACTCTGATGCAGTGAGATTTGCTCTTTCTGTGACTCTCACTACTCCAAAGTGAAACTCACACGTAATGATCCTTGTTCTTTTCATACTGACTGGCGGCACAACCTTGGTAGGTTTGATTGGGGGGGGGGCAGAACAGCAAACTCCTGCCCCTATATTTTACTGTTCACGGATTTGCCATTGTTTATTATACATCTTTAATCAATTTCCCAAACTACTCTTTTGTGCATAATTTAATCTCGAGTCTAATTTTTATGAGGTGTCACTCAAAATTCAAGAAAAAAATCTCCCATTTTTACTTTTCCTAGAGAGTCCATCACACGTACTGTATTTATTAATTAATCCTGTTTCATTATGAGCAAGTGTGCACTGGTGCAACAGTGTGTTCACTGGTTTGGATTCATTATAGATTTACTACTCTGGGAACCTGTTCCACATGTATTCAACCGACGTTATTCTAAAAAAATAATAAATGAAAATCAAATTGATTCCTAATATTTATTTGTGAATAAGTATTTTAGTGATTAATGTGTGAATGGTGAAAACAATCAAATTATTAGCTATTGGTTCAAAAATCTATGTGCAATAGCAAATGGGCTAGACTTTGTGTTGATGGGTTAATTCTTTATTCAATGCCTGAAAACTCAAGTCAATATACACTCCATGAGTAAACTTAATCACAAAAATATTGACTGATATTGGTTGTTCCAATCCTCAAGAGATATCAGGAACTTCCTTGAAAACATCCAGGAGAGCAAAAAAAAATTTCAAATGATCCTCAAGTAAGAACTTCAAATCATAATCAAAGTGCATATTTTATTGAGAAAATCTACACAATTCTGCATTACCTGGGGAACAAGAAGTTTAATTTTAGTCAGTCAGAAAGCATCCAATGAGAAATAAGGGAAATGGAATGCAAATATTGCCAATCCCAGGTGACAAGGAAGCACAGAGGAGTGAGATAGATCTGGTTTAACTAGTTGATTGGTGTCGAAACAACCACCTTGCACTCAACACCAACAAGACTGAGGAACTGATTGCAAATTTCAGGAAGGGAAAGTTGGAAGAACAGACACCAGTCCTCAATAAGGGGTCAACGGTGGAAAAAGTGAGTCAGCCACTTAATCCCAGGCACAATCCTCCCCATTACTGAGGCAAGCTTCAAGAGGCTGTGCCTCAGGAAGGTCACATCCATCATTAAGGACCATTACCAACTGAAACATGCCCTTTTCTCATTACTATCATAATGGAGGTGGTACAGGAGCCTGAAGGCCCACACTCAACATTTTAGGAACAGCTTCTTCCCCTCTGACCAGTCCATGAATGCATGAACACTCCCTCATTATTCCCCTTTTGCTCTATTTATTTCTTGTAAAGAATATTATTTCTTTTGCACTGTAGTCCTGTCACAAAACTGATTTCATTGAGCAACCAAACCCACCAACAAACAAATTAGAACTAAATCACACTCTTTTCCGAAGTACCACAGTTGCAGTTTCCCGGCTACTGGTCATCACTGAATATTTCATTAGCACTCTCTCTACCAATTCCTGGAACTCATCAACACATCAATTTGCCAATGCACTTCACATAGACTATTTAACACTGTTCTTTCGAACTTGGGATGGTACAGAGCCATGAACACGCATTATCTGATTAAATAGAGAAACGGTTAAAATCTGCTAGATCTTTAACACTCAGCTGGGATTAAAACAGCAGAGAAAATAAGGCTTCCGATGTATCACGGATGTAGATATATTTATAATTATTTTCCACATCAGTAAATTAATTAGGTTTTCAGAAACGTGCAACTATCATTCCTTATTTTGTATCAAAGTTTGCGGATTACCATTTGAAAGGAGACCATAGATTTATAAAACAAAACCTGACACTCATCAGAAGCACTTGTTATAAATGCCTAGACTACAAGATCTCTGTCACAATGGTTTTTAAGTTATCATTGAAACACGTCCACAAAAAGGGGTGGGGGAGATGGTTTAAAATCCAAATGTTAAAAATCGGATTCCCCCCGCCCCCCAATAAGTACGCTACTTCAAAGCAGCAGGTGCCAAAATGCTATTAATGGCACTTCTGTATTAACCAAAGAAACAGTTAAAAGCTTCCATGTGGTCCGACCGTGCTCCCGAAAAGGGCACCACGGATCCCAGTGAAGATGACGCCATCGAATTAGCTTTTCAATAACTTCACGACAACCTCCACTAAACGGATTTTGAGGCAGACAGGGAACGGCAAGTTTTTGTTGAGGGGGCGAGGTGATTTATTTCCCCTACCGTCTCAGTGCAAGGCTGACAAACACAGGTGAACTTCCCCTCGGCTGCACACACAGCCATTGTCTAATCCGCCAGACTACCACTGTTTATCTCCCGACCCAGCACGGCTCTCGGTAACACTCACGCATGTCCACAGCTCGCTATTGACACGGGCTTGTAGTACACCTCCAAGCAGATCGGACAGCTGTACGAATCCGCCAAGTTTTCCCCCGATGCCGCTGCCTGTTTTGTCTGGTTGCCGGAGACTAAACTCCGAAACATCGCCATCATCTACCGTCTACAACCTAAACACTCATCATTAAGTCGCGACATCCGGGAGCCCGCGTCATCACATCGCGCCGCCCACAACAATGTGACGTCACGGGCGGTCTGCAACCCAGCCTGTTTCTACGGAAACTACCGACATTTTGCTTTGTTAAATCATGTTCTGAGACGAGGCCGAGCTGCAGAATACCATTAGTATGGGATAGGGTTCTTCAGTGCAAACGCTGAAGCATTGATAGGACCATTTTAAACAATCCACACTAGCAGGGAGTCATAGTTTGCCAATCGTAGACTGACGAGAGAAGGTGCTGCGGGTAGCGTGCGTCATCGACACGCGGTGCTTGCGGTTCCGAGACGGCGGCCGGACGGTGACCGGATCACGCAGGATGTGTGAGGTGGAGGACGATTACCCCGGCGAGCCGCTGCACCAGGCGGCGCCGGCCTCAGCCACGAGGTGGGAGCGGAGTGCGCATCTCATTCATTGCTCGCTTGCGCTTTGTGTATTGTCGAGGCGAGGGTGGGGTAGGATGGGCGAGGGCAGGGGTGCGGCGGTGGGGACCGGTCGCTCCCTGGCTGAGGACGGCGGGGAGGCATCAACAAAACGTGTCAATGCAGTCAATCTGTCCAGTGGTTGCGCGTAAATAGTACACGAAGGAGTCAACTGTGCCCATTTGCAGATTTCCGTCAACAATGATTTAAAGGCACACTCATTTGCGAAGATACTAAAATATAAACTGTTGGAAAGCATGCAAATAGAAGTTGCATGTTCTGTTTGTTAATGAGAATGTGCTCTGACCATTGCGGTTGCTGTTAGTAGCGTTAACAATTGGTTCTAGATTGAGAGCAAAAAAAGTCTAACATTGTTCGCGGAGCATCCAGAACTATCTTTTATCCAGCATCCAGAAATATCTGATATTTTAGTTCTAGATTTTGTTTCCATCATTAGAAATATATATTCAGTGAAAAGCAGCCTAGTATTACAACACAGGTTGTGTATGGCGCCGTCAAATGTATTAAGAACGCAAATGTTGAGGATTTTTAATGGACGATTAGTTGTTAATCATAATTCAGTGGAGGCAGATGTCAACGACACTTAGTATTGTCAACCTGTCGGCTTTTTAAAAAATTGCCAGGGCTAACACAAATGTGTTTAAAAAAAAAGGAAGAGTAGCAGCTATAAACAATAGAGATCCTGCAGATGCAGGAAATTCAGAGCAACGCACTGGCAGAACTCCGCAGATCAGACAGCATCTATGGTAATAAATGAACAGTCGGTTGTTTATAGAGAGTAACTAATACACTTTGGGTCCTCTGGGTACTGACAGAAAAAATGTGCTGCATTCGGAAAGGACAAAGGCATATATGTTTCATTTAATCACAAGAGTACAAAATATAGTAGATATGGAAAGGAACTAAATGGTCTAATGATAGTGAGGAGGTGTCAGGGAAAATAAAAGAAATAAAACTGGACCTGATACTCTGCATGCCATGGATTTGAAAGAACTGGTTGCAGTATTTTCTTCCAGTATTCTGGAACTGTCCCAATAGATTTTTCAGAAAGAAGGGGGAGAGAGAGGGGCAGGAAATAGCCTGAGATCTACAGTTGGCAAATGTTGGTATTTATTATTAAAGATATTGGTAACAAGGTCTTTTAAAATATACAATCATAGCATGGCTAAATACTGTAAAGGCAAAAATAATTTTCTCTCCTGCATGACTATTTAGATTTTTTAATACAATTAACCAGTATGATATTTAAAACAAGTGAAATATAATAAAATAAAAACAGGAAATATTGGAGATACTCAGCATGTTAGGGAATATTTGTGGGAAGAGAATGGATAATGTTTTAGCAGTATCTCTTTCTACAGATGTTCAATTTAATTTAGAGAGATAGCACAGTAAAAGACCCTCGCCTAACTTCCTGAATGCTTGTAGTATCTTTTGCTTTTATTCCAGATTTATAGCATCAGTTTTTTTTATTTTCAATTACAGTGGCTATACAGTACCTGGATTTTCTTTTTTTTATTATTTTATTTTTATTTGGATAAGGAATTCACAATTATCATGTACTTTTTTCACACATATAACCTTTTCCATTTTTTTATATGTATAAAACTACAATTATTTATACATTCTTAAGTACACATTGAGATGATATAAAAGGAAAATAAACATTTAAATAGATAATTATGTACTGTGGTAAATCTAACCTATTAGGCTAAGTAATGAAATTTGTTGCTAAGAAAAATGGTAGTAATAGTTTCCATACAACCCTTCTGGACCATTTCCACTGGTCCAAAATGTTGCATACAAGCCTAAGTACCTGGATTTTCAAAAGGCATTTGATACTGCATTCTTTTAAATTAAGAGCTCACAGTAGGAATAAAATATTTTTTCCTCAGATTGCTAGCAATTTACTAGTAGGGTTTTTCAGGAATCAGTACTGTGCCATCAACTGGTTGTAATTTAAATAATCTAGATTAAAGACATGTGTAACAAAGCTTTCTGATTTTTGTTGGGAGCTTATATACCCAAGAAGATGCATGAAGTTTGTAAAGTAATACATAACAGGAAGGTTACCCAAGTGGATAAGATAATGACAGGGATAATGATTGACTACAAGGACAGATCCACAGCTATATATTCCATGGTGACATTCCAAAGTCTGTCTGCCATCTACAAGCTGCAAGTCACTGGGGCGATAGAAAATTGTCTATCTGCAGTTTTCCAATAATCCCAACCACACCCTAAAGGTTCACTTTTTCCACCATAGGTGTGGTGTGAGATGAGGAAAAGGAACAGGAGTAGACCATGTGGCTCCTTAGGGAATTTGTTGCTATTGATTTATCTAATCTTGTCCTTGGCTTCACTTTTCTGCGTTATTCTGCACAAACCTTTCACATTGTGTATATTTGTGACTCTGTGGCCAGATTCTGCTCTAAACCCATCTACAAGTTTGCAAGTGATTGCCACTGTAGTAGGCCGTACCTCAAGTAACAGGAAAGTTAGAGAGAGCTTAGAAACATGGTGTCATGACAATGCCCTTTCCCACAATGTCAGCAAAACAAAAGAGCTGTCTTAAGGAAGTGAGAGTTTTACCTCAGTGTTGTTGTGGGTGGTGAGCTTCAAGTTCCTATGAGTGAGCATCACCGATAGCTTGTCCTGCCACGTAGACATTGTGGCCAAAAAATAGTTAACCAACGCCTCTACTTCCTCAGGAGACTAAAAACCTTTGGCATGTCCCCCATCATTTTGTAACAACTTTTATTGATACACCATAGAGAGCATCCTTTTTGGATGTATAAATGTTTAGTATGGAAACTACTCAGCACATGATCACAAGAAAATGCGAAGAGTTAGGGTCACAGTTCAGCTCATCACGGAGGAAAACCTCCCCTCCATGGACTCTGTCTATACTCCTCATATCAGTAAAGCATTCAGCATGATCAAAGACCCCATACATCCTGGACATTCTCTCTTCACCCAACAGGTGGAATGTACAAAGTCTGAAAGCTGGTACCACAGACTTGAGGACAGCTTCTACTCCACTGTTAGAAGACTATTAATTAGTTCCCTAGTATGATAAACTGGACCCTTGGCCTCAATCTACCTCTTTATGATTTTGCACCTTGTTGTTTACCTGCACTGCACTTCCTTGGTACATTTCACTCTGCATTATTATTGTTTTACCTTGTTCTACCTCAATGCATTGTGTAATGATCTAGATACAGGCTTTTCACTGTATCACAGTACATGTGACAATGATAAACTAAAGCCAAGGTAGAAAATCAATTGGTTCAGAGATTTAGATTTTACAACTGTTTGGATAAGGAATCACAAAGATTAATGATCCTCCTGAGGGAAGAAACTGATAGAGACATAGAATCATCACAACATGGAAACAGGCCACATGGCCCAGCTCATCCTTATTGACCACTGAGTGTATATTAATACTACCCTCGAGCACTTGGCCAATAGCCTTCTATGCTTAAACAATTCAAGAGCTCATTTAGACACTTAACTGCTGTTAGTGATCCAATTTAAATCACTCTCATGCACTGTAGTCCAGATAATCACTGTTCTTGGTTTAAAAAAAAGGTCCCCATCATATCTCCAAAAACTATTTCCACCTTACCCTAAATCTAAGTCCTGTAGTTTTATTTACCTCTGATTATTCAAAGATTTAAAGTACATTTATGGAGAAAGGTTTCCTGCAGTCTACCCTATTTATAGCTCACATAACTTTATATACCTCAAGCAAATCCCCTCATCTCCTCCTCCACCACAGGACGTGGCTTTTACATCTTTGCATAATGTCTAGGAAATACAAACAGTATTCCAGATGAGGTCTGATCAAGTTTTTATAACCTTGGAATATAACCTCCCTCCTTCTGTATTGCTCCAACTAATAAAGAGCAGGATCCTATTGCCTTCCTTACCACTTTACTTGTGTTGCCATCTTCAAAGATCCGTGAACTTGGACTTCAAACTTCCTCTGTTCCTCAATATTTCCTAAGAACCTACCATTCATGGGAGATGTCCTAACCTCACTGATGCTCACAAAAATGCATCACCTAACATTTATCTGGATTCAGCTCCAGCTGCCTTCTTGTTTTTGTCCATTTCAACAACAGATTTGTATCTCTCCAGCCCAAGACTATCTTCCACACAATCAGCAAATGTGTTAATCTTAGTCTCATCCATGAACGTGCTGATCAGGCCTCCTACATAAACATTGAAGTCATTCACATCCATTACAAACCACATAGGTCCCAGCATCAATCTTTATAGGCCATCAAGAGACACAGGCATCCAATCATCGACATACAAGCCTCGACCACCACCCTCTGCCAACTTTCCCTGGATCACATAGGTCCTAATGTTTTGAACCAGTCTCCTCTATTGGACCTTGTCAAAGTCCTTATTAAAGTGCATATAAATCATAGCTACCATCAGTGCTCATCAATACAATTTGTTACCTTTTCAAAGAATTCAATCAAATTGCACAGACAAGATCTGCCCTTGATAATAGCATGCTGGCTGTCTGATTAGTCACCCCTTTTCAAGTGTTAATTAACCCACTCTCTTAATGATTTCCAGTATCTTCCCCTCATCAGTGATATTAGCCAGAAGTTCATAGTTGCCAGGCTCTTCTCTGCTCTCTTTCTTGAAAGGGGGATTACGTTTGCTGCCCCCCCCCCAGTCATCTGGTACCTTACTTGGGTCTAAAGAAGATTTAAAGGATTTAAGCCAGAGCCCCAGCACTGACTTCCCTTTCTTCCTATAGCAACCTGAGATGTATTCCATTTGGTGCTAGAGGATTTTTATCTACCTTTAAGCCTGCTAAGGCAATGACTATCTTCTCTTTATTTATGGAAACATGCACTAGACTTGGACTCATGCATTCACTGAATTCTCTTCCTACAAAAGTGTTTATTTTGTGAAAGCTGAGTTATTCATTTAGGACTTCACCTGTCACTTTTGCATCCAGGCACGTATTCCCCATGCTGACTTTAATGGGCCTGACTTTTCCTTGTTTATTCTCTTGCCCTAAATATGCATATCGAAGGTCTTCAGATATATCTTAATCCTGTCTGCCAGTGATTTTTCATGATCCCTCTTCGTCGTTAGGTCGCATCTGGAATTTCCAGTTGGACAATTTCCTTCCATGCCGCACTGTCCCGACACTTGTCCACAACATCCCTAGTCTTGTCCAGCTTGATCCAATCCTTGATGTTATCCAGCCACGTTGTTCTTTGCCTTCCTCTTAGATTTATAGTGCCTTTAACTTTATAGTGCCTGCCAATACTTTTATACTCTCGATGTCACTGGGCCCCCATATCTATCATATGTTTCTTTTTTTCTTTATTTCCAAACCTCGATATTCTATATTTGTTATCTTTTTACCCTTTCAGGAACTTGATGTTTCTCCTTTGAATACTCTTTGCTACGCAAGTGTAGACTTACTTCCTAGTAGATGCTCTCTATCTACATTTGTCAGGTTCTTTCTTACGTTAAGGAAATTTTGCTAGAGTTATGTTCACTACACCCAAAATGACCCCACAGGACACACTAGACTAGCTGTGTTCCCAAAGATCAGGTCCAGTAATGCTCCTTCCTTCACTGCTCTACATACTGCTTCAAAAGTGTGTTACATACAGGTGTTCTGCAGAAGACGATATTGGGACTGCTTTTCACATTGTATGTCAATGATTTGGATGACGGAATTGATGGCTTTGGGGCCAAGCTTGCAGACGGCACGAAGGTAGGTCTTGAGGAAGCAGGCAGTCTGCAGAAGGACTTGGTCAGATAAGGACAATGGGAAAAGAAGTAGCAGATGGAATGTAGTTTAGGGAAGTGTATGGTCATGCACTTTGGTAGAAGGAATCAAGGTGTAGATTATTTTCTAAATGGGGAGGAAATTCATAAATCAGAATTCCTTATGCAGGATTCCCTAAAGGTCAACTTGCAGATTGACTCAGTGGTAAGGAAGACAAATGCAATGTTAGCATTCATTTCAAGAGGACTGGAATATAAAAGCAAAGATTTAATGCTGAGGCCTTATAAGGCATTGGCATGGAGTACTGTGAGCAATTTTGTGCCCCTTATCTAAGAAAGGATGTTCTGGCATTGGGAGAAGGTTCAGAGGAGCTTCACGCGAATGATCCCAGGAAAGAAAGGGTTAATGTATGAGAAGCATTTGATGACTCTGGGCCTGTACTTGCTGGGAGTTTAGAAGAAAATACGGGAGGTCTCATTTAATCCTCTTGAATACTGAAAGGCCTAGATAGAGGGCGTGGAGAGGATGTTTCCAGTATAGGGAAAGTCTAGGACAAGAGGGCACAGCCTCAGAATAGAAGGATGTCCCTTTAGAACAGAGATGAGGAGGAGTTTCTTTAGCCAGTGGGTGGTGAATCTTTGGAATTCATTGCTACAGATAAGTGTGGAGACCAAGTCATTGGGTATATTTAAAGCAGAGGTGATAGGTTCTTGATTAGTAAGGTAAAAGGTTATGGAGAGAAGGCAGGAGAATGGGTTGAGAGAGGTAATAAATCAGGCATGATTGAATCATGAAGTAGACTTGATGGGCCAAATAGCTTAATTCTGCTCCTACGCTTTATGGTTTAAAACAAACTGGACACACCTCAAAAATTCTACCCCCTTTGAGATTTTAACACTGAAGCAATTACAGTTCATTTTTGGGAAATTTGAAACTAAGGTAATCCCAGTTTTTAAATAATATTTCTCTACATATCTCCATTCCACTATCTCCTATTGACTTTGAGAGGTTTGTAATGCTGTATACCCCTAGCAAAATGACGAGACTCTTCTCAGATGTCCACTCTCAATACTGAAATAATCCAATCATTCTTCAATTGATGGTGCAAAACCTTATCCCCTTTTAGTCCCACCTCTGTATTGCTTGAGCATTCTTTAACTTGGGGTAATAGAATTGCCAGTCTTGATCAGCCTTCAACCATATCTCAGTGATGCCATTGTCCTTTCAGCTACACATCCAAATGACCTGTCCTTCACTACCTGTATTCACTAGCATGTGGCACTGGAGGTAAATTAGAGATTACAAACTTGAGGTCCTGCTCTTTGAATAGCAATCTAGCTCCCTAAGTTCACATGGTGGGACCTCATCTCTTCTATTTATGTCATTGCTACTTGTGTGTATCATAACCTCTGGATATTCCACTTCCCCTTTCAGCTGCAGTTGCGCCAAGGCTGGTATATATTTAAAATGAATTTAGAAAATTGAGAAGTCTCTTCGTTCAGAAGTATGGAAAGCTTGCAGGGTAAATGCTGTGTAGGGGGAGAACCTGTAATAACTGGTGTAGTTTTGGGCTAAGAGGTTGGACTTTTAAAGATTGGATTTATTTATCACATGTATAGTACTGTGCAAAAGTCTTCGGCACATATATATAGCAAGGGTGCTTAAGACATTTGCACAGTACTGTAGCAATTTTATGTACTGCCACAAAAAAATTCTGACATGAGTGATGATAAACCTGATTCTGATATAGGCCTCTGTTGTGGATTGAGTGTGGGAAGGGGGTAGGGAGAGGGGTATCATGGTTGGGAAAGGGGGAAGGGGAAGGGGAAAGGTGGAGGGAAGGGAGCAGGAAGCACCAGAGAGACATTCTGTAAAGATCAATAAACCATTTGTTTGTAATCAAATGATCTTGCCTGGTGTCTCAGGGCTGGGTGTGGCTGCACCCGTGGCACACTCTGCCCCTGGCACTCCTGCCATGTCCCACAGCGCTCCACCCTCACCATACCCAATATGCTTTGTTCCCACTAAATTTACAAACTCGATCTCCACTCTACATTGACAAATATAGTACTATGCAAAAGTCTTAGACACCCTAGCTATATATATGTGTGCCCATGAGTTTTTCACGGTACGGTACATCGAAACATACAGTAAAATGTGTCGTTTTGCGTCAATGACCAATACAGTCCGAGAATGTGTTGGGGACACCCCCAAGTGTCACAGTGTTTCTGTTGCTATAATAGCAGGTCCACAATTCACTAGCCCTAACCCATATGTCTTTGGGATGTAAGAGGAACTGGAGCACATGGAGGAAACCCACGTGGTCAAGAGGAGAACATATAAACTCCTTACAGACAACAGTAGGAACTGAAACCTGATTGCTGGTGCTATAAAGCATTGTGCTAATGGCTATGCTACTGTGTTGCTCCTTAGAACAAGTAGAACTGAAAGGAATAATTTCTTTACGTAGAAGACGTAAATCTGAGGAATTTATCTTGGAACGCTGTGGGTACTCAATTTCAGCATATTTAAGGATGAGATCATTGGACCTTTTGGGCACTAGGGGGAAAATCGGGCTTAAGGCACAGGACTGGCCTTGAACATATTGAATACTGAGGCACACTGGAGGACAAAGTTGCCTTTTCCTAATGTTTGTTTTTTGATCAGTAGAAATGTTTGAATAAATTATTTCCTTGCAGCTTTTCCTTGGCAATTGCATTGGATTAGTTTGAATGATGTACTTCAATCCTTGGAAGACGTAAATTCACGTCCTTCTGGACACAAAGAAATTGAGATAACAATTTGGCTCCTTAACCTGCTCCATTATTTAGCATCATTGATTTGCTTCATTTATTTGGCTTTATTTTGTTCCATTTCATTGATACCCTGACCTAGCAACAATAAAATGTTTATCAATCCTGGTCATGAAAATTTCATTCACTTGAGCATCATAGCGCTTATGCTGGATGACTTCCAGATTTTTGTTGGTCTTTACGTGGGAAAAGTTAAAACTCAAGTATTAATGGTCAATATTTAGAGAGACTTTAGTCATAAAATTCAGCAGCAGGCCCTTCAGCCCATCCAGTCCATGCCGAAACCATAGCATTCCGTATGCCTACTATCCATGTACCTATCCAGAGTTCTCTTAAATATTGAAACTGAGCTTGCGTGCACCACTTGTGCTGGCAGCTCATTAAGACATTTCCCCTTATGTTTCTCTTAAACTTCTCGCCTTTCACCCTTAACCCATGACCTCTGGTTGTAGTCTCACCCAACCTTAGTGGTAAAGGCCTGCTTGCATTTACCCTATCTATATCCCTCATAATGTTGTATACTCTATCAAATTTCCTCTCAATCTTCTACGCCCTAAAGAATATAGTCTTAACTTTCCTTGTAACTGAGATCCTTCAGATATATGTGAATTTTCTCTATACTCTTTCAATTTTGTTTACATTTTTCCTGTAGGTAGATGACCAAAACTACACACAATACTCCAAATTAGGCCTCACCAATGTCTTATACAACTTCAACATAACATCCCATCTCCTGTACTCAATACATTATTTTATGAAGGCCAATGTGCCCAAAGCTTTCTTTTTGACCCTGTCTCCCTGTGATGCCACTTTTAACAAAAGGACCTGTACTCCCAGATTCCTTTGAGACGCATACTGAGATGCATCAATGGGTACATGGTTCCTAGTTGTATTCTTATCACAGTATCCTGTTTCATTTGTAGAAAAACCTAACGTTAGGAAAGGAGTCCAAATGCTGGCCAGTACTATAATTAAGTTTTCATCTATTGAAGAATCTGTGATAACTTTTTTCAGTTCAAGTGTTCAATACATTGTTCCTTCCTTCAGTTACAAACTACTTGTATCACGGTATTAATGTTATTCTTTTATCAAAGATGTATTTATTAAGAAGTTTTTTGGGATATCACTAAATGATTAAGTTGCTTTTATAATTTATAAGTTTTTTTTCCTGCAGTGTTCCACAGACATGTATGAAATGCAAGACCAGTTCAGCAGTGTTGGTCATTCGAGTTGGTGATGCGTTTTGTAAGTAAGTATTAAAGCTTGCAACGGACATTTCGAAACGTGAAACAATTGCTCAATACACAATAAATTGTAAGTATAGCAAGTAATAATACAGGAATAGACCATGCTCCATTGTTTAATTGAATTGATTATGTGCATTTTAAATCCAAATTAAATGCACTTCAAATCACAATAAAGTATAAATGGATACTCTAGAGTTCACATTCTTTTCATAATGGCACTGAAGGAAGCCATTTTGCCCTTCAAGTTCAAGCTGACCATCAGGTATCCCATCATTTCCACCACCCTACTGATACATGACTCTCATGTACCCATTAACACCCCCTACCTGCCCCTCTAATTCTCCTACCACCTATCTATATTTTTTTGGGATGGCAAGGGATACCTAGCAGTCAAAGGGAGAACTTGTGAAGTCTGCAAGCATGTTATGGTGAAAACAAATTTTTCAATTATAGGTGTAGTAATGAAGTAAAAATAAACATTAGGAAGACTGAGAACAGTGCATGTGGAGGAAGTGCAAAAATCCAAGAGAAAGAACAAAAGGAGATGGCCAAAAAGAGAATAATGAAGAAACCATGCTGTTGATAGGTGCAAATATGTGGCAGAATGGATTAAAGAATTTTAATTTTTATGGTGGCGATCAATTAACTAGGAATGCCTGAGAAGCATTTGAAAGACAATAATAGATGTACTCAGTGGATATTGTGCAGAATAGTTATTGATCTCACTAGAGCCAAATGGAAGTTACACCAGAGTTTTGAGGAGAGTTAAGATACTGACTCTTTGTGAAAAGGTAAAAGAATAAGACGGGAATTTATAGATCCATTAGTCTTGACTTAGATGTGGAAAGAAGTTAATAAGCACATGCTTAAGCTTGAGTTGATATAAGACATTTAGAATGGATTTGTAAAGATGAGACAACTGCCCAACTGTGCCCAATTGAATTTACTGGTAAAAAAATAAAACTTCATCTGTAAATACAAAAAGCAGCATATCTTCTTTGGATTCCAGAAGATTCCACATCAGGAATATATTTTTAAAAAACTTAAAGGCAAGTTGTTTAAAAGGAATATAAATGCATGGATTAGTAACAGAATGTTGCTAAGAAGTTGCTCGTGGTTCAGCGAGATATGAGTGGTGAGATGCTGAAGCCTCTTTGTTTTCTGTTTATAGCAATGTTTGAGAGGTAGAGAAGAGATATTATTTGATAATATTGCACTGATTAGTTTAGGCATTATGAAAGCTGTATCAAGAGTATGGAAAATTGCATTATGAAATGGATAGATTACTGAACTAGTGCGATTAATAAACTGTGGAACTATTCAGCACTGAAATTGGCCATTCACCCCAATGCCAATGCTGATTTTTGCCCATTTACGGTAATCCCATTTATCCACATTGGAACTGTATTGTTCTTTACCTTACTCATATCTCTTAAATGTAATAATTATATCTCCTTTGGTGGCATGTTTCAGACATCAACCACTGTTTGGTGGGAAACATACCCCTCAAATCAGCTTTAAAACTTTTTCCCCTCACCTTAAATTTGTATCCTTTTTTAATACCCCTACCATGGAAAAATGGTTATCTACCCTGTCTGTGCTTCCCGTAATCGTATATACTTCTATCAGGTCACCCCGCAGCCTCCTGCTTAACCAATCACTCCCTATAGCTAAAGTCCTGCAATTGAGGAGGCAACATCCTGGCAAAAGGTGAGAGAAAGTCAAGTAGTATGTTTGGGGGGACAGGGTACAAAGCAAGTGTTGATGGTAACTAAATGGAAATGACAATTTAGGACAACAGCTTTACAAAAAATGTCAGAGAGTAAATCAGAATCTTGATACTAGACTTAGAGCTACTGAATTAAAAAGCATGTAAATTATATTGAGTGTGTACATGATGTTGATTTCTTTAAAAGTTCAAGTTCAAGTTTATCTTGATTTAACCATACACTTATAAATAAAAGAAACATGGTTCCTCTGGGGTCAGGGTGTATAGGTAGGATCCATCACATACAGTCTCAAAACAATATTAACACAGGTCCCTGAGTGGTAGGGCCTGAAGATTGACAGGTTGACATAAAGTGCAAGGTGCATGTTTATGTAAGACAGTGTAATATTACGGGCAGTATTACAGTAAAACAAGTAGTAGTATAAATATGTGAAACAGAGGCGATAAAAGATGAAACGTGCAGGATTAGAGAGTTGCAGTACCTTTTGTCTGACAGCTGGAGGGAGGTCAGAGAGATTGTAGGAAGGATGGGAGGGTCTTGGCGATGCTGGAGGCACTGTGGTACACACTGTTCTGATATGTGTCCTGAATGTGGGGGGGGGGTGGGGGGAGAGGGAGACCCCAGTTATGTTTTCAGCAGTCCTCACTATCCGTTGCAATTACTTGAGAACATAGAACAGTACAATACAGTGCGGGCGCGCTCTTCAGCCCACGATAATGTGCCAACCTATGTAAACCTACTCCATGGTCAATCTAACTCTTCCCTCCTACATAGCCCATAATCTCCATTTTTCTTACATTCATGTGTCTGTGAGTTTCTTAAATGTTCCTATTGTATCAGCTTCTACCACCACTCCAGCAGTGCATTCAAGTCACCTGCCACTCTCTATGTTTTAAAAAAAAACCTACCTCTGACATCTCCACTACACTTTCCTCCACTCACCTTTCCTTTGGTATTGAGCACTGCCATCCTGGGAGAAAAGCACTGACTTTCTGCTCTATCTATGCCTCTCATAATCTTAAACACCTCTATGAGTTATCTCTCATTCTCCTTTGCTTCAACGAGAAAAACTCTGGTTCACTCAAGATCCTTCTGTTCCTCCATACTGCTAAGAACCCTACCACTAACCTTGTACTCTGCCTTCAAGTTCGATCTTCCAAAGCACTTCACACATTTCTGATTGAACTCAATCTGGCTATCATTGTCTAAATCCCATTGAACCTACAACAAATGTCTGCAATATCTACAACACCACCAACCTTTGTGTCATCTGCAGATTTACTAACCTACCCGTCCACTTCCTTATCCAAGTCATTTATAAAAAAACCACGAAGAGCAAGGATCCCAGATAGATCCTTGTGGAACACTACTACTGACAGACCTCCAGGCAGAATATGCTCCATCTACTCCTACCCTCTGCCTTCTGTGGGCAAGTCAATTCCAAATCCACACAACCAAGTTTCCAAGGATCCCATACCTTGTAACTTTGTGAATAAGAATTGTCTGCAGTTTTGGGCATACCTTTGAAGAAGAGATATGAGAACCAAATGAAAATTCACTAAGGTCATAGTGGAACTTATGAAGAAATGTTTAAAATAACTGTGACTCACACTAGAACTAAGAATATTAAAATATTCGCATTTTATCATTTTTGAGAGGATAATTGATCATGGAGGAACAGTTTAGAATATGTGTACATAATCTTCATTTAAATATTTTTTCTTTGCAGTATATTTAAATAGTGATATAGTTATTGATTAATTGCTTCAAGAATATTTTAAAAAGAAACATTCAGCTTTCAGTATGAATGTTTGTGCTTCTTGTCATTCAGATCTTGCTTCAGAGAATACTTTGTGCATAAATTCCGTGCGATGTTAGGGAAGACACGCTTAATTTTTCCAGGAGAACAGGCAAGTAATCTAAGTAATCATTATTTTAGTTTTAAGCATAAAGTTTTTAATGTGTAAGAATATCCTTGTTCTGGATTTCAACCAAAGCAACAGATTTACTGGAAATCTGAGATAAAAACAAAAATTGCAAGAAATGGTCAACAGTTAAAAGTTTTTGTTCAAAGACCTTCTTCAGAACAGGGAACATTACAGAAAAGGTGAGGAAGGGATGGAAGGGACAAAGGGAATATCTTAGCAGCTCATTGAAGATAAGGTGTGAAACAGAAACCGTCAGGAATGAGCAAAGTGAGGCTATGTCCGTACTACGCCGGATAATTTTGAAAACAAAGCTTTTTCTCTTCGTTTTGTCCCTCTGTCCACACTAAAACGGCGTTTTTGTCCCCCGAAAATGGAGATTTTCAGAAACGGTTTCCAGAGTGAATAAATCTGAAAACACCTAATATCCGTTGCAGTTGCTCCAGGGTAACCAGAGCTTTTTAAAACCGCTGTCATGACGTGCCGTATTATTACTACTTTATTGTTGCCAAACAATTGATACCAGAGCGTACAATCATCACAGCGATATTTGATTCTGCACTTCGCAGAACCTAACAATTTCAGAACAGATGGCAATGAGACTGAAGCCAGAAGAGTTAGAAATGTACACACCAAATACTTTGACCCATAGCTTACTGAATAAATAAGTATACGCACTTAGCCCTGTTTTCTGTCCTTGCTTGTATGAAGATGGTTTACCTATTTATGCAAATACTTCTCTGATAATAGATGTGTAACAGCCTAAGGTAACATTGTATGGAAATACAAGATAACACTGATGCAGACATGTTTTATGCATTTAATAAGGTGCTTTATTAATGCAACAGAGTTAGTCAGTTTTTCAATGTTCGTCGTCAGCCGGATCATACTGTCCGTGAACTCCCTGTTGGTTGCCTCCATACGCTCCAGTATTTGTTTTTTTTTTAGTTTTAAGTCCTCCTGCGCAAGAGCCAAGAGCAATTCCTTTTAACTTTTTCTACTCAGTAACTGGACAAACGCGCATCAAGTATATCGTTTCCTCTTTGCTTGTTTTCTGTGTGTCCTGCGCATGCCCAGTGGGAGGAGATTCGCCCAAATATCCGTCTAATGTGGACAGAGATATTTTGAAAAACGCTTAGTGTGAACGCCTATCGTTTTTACTCGAAATCGGCATTTTCAAAATTATCCGGCGTGGTGTGGACGTAGCCTGAGAATGTCAGATGGAAATCCCATTGAGGAAAAGTGCAAAACTGCTCAGGGCTGAAGAGCGGCTAATTCATCTTTCCCCCTACTGTCACTGCAGAATAAAACTTCAATCTGAAACATTGACTTTTATTTTTGTTTCCAAAGGTGCTGCATGACTTGCTGTGTGTTTCCAGTATTTTCTATTTTAAAGTTGAAGTTGGCGGCATTAATTTGAGATAGTTGACTTTGGAATGGGTGATTCATCTTAATATGTGTCACAAAATTTTAGAAACTTTTTTCCCCTTCTGTGAAGGAATATACAAGAGCAGTAGTCTTGCATCCTTGGAACTCTGGTTCTGGACTAGTAGATTTTCCGGACTTCTTTTAATACCTAAACACACTTTTATTTTACTTTTTTAATATGTTACACAGTAGAATATTAAATCTTTGGGTGAGCTTGGTGAGTTTGTCATAGTCGTAGGCATACTTTATTGATCCCGGGGGAAATTGGTTTTCATTACAGTTGCACCATAAATAATAAATAGTAATAGAAATAGTAATAGCAATATTACTATTAGTAAATAATAATAGTCATAGAAATAATAAATAGTAATAGAAAATAGTAATAAATAGTTAAATAGTAATATGTAAATTATGCCAGTAAATTATGAAATAAGACCAGGACCAGCCTATTGGCTCAGGGTGTCTGACCCTCCAAGGGAGGAGTTGTAAAGTTTGATGGCCACAGGCAGGAATGACTTCCTATGACGCTCTGTGCTGCATCTCGGAGGAATGAGTCTCTGGCTGAATGTACTCTTGTGCCCACCCAGTACATTATGTACTGGATGGGAGACATTGACCAAGATGGCATGCAACTTAGGACAGCATCCTCCAGCATCCTTGAAGAGAGTGGGAAAGATACAACCACTCTGGATGTAGGTCCAGTCACAAATCAACCCACATTTCTGTCAGCTATTGTTCTGTACACCAAACCCCAGCTCTCTTATCTAGGCCACAGATTGGATACCTATCATGGTCATAAACCCCACTTTCATTCTGGACCTCTGCCTCACATTCCAAACTAATTAGGATTTCTGATTTATCAAATGACAGATTATTGGAGCATTATTGTGTTGAGCAACTTTTTAACAGTCTCGTTGTCAACCCAGCTATGATCAGTTGTTTTGCATCCAGCTAGGAATTGAATCTGATTCTTTCTTCTTTTCTGACCAAAAATTGGCTACTTCCATTTTAAGGAACTGAGAGAGCTCTGAATTAATGGCAGCAGTGTAGTTTGTTGTTTAGCTTTTTTTTACTTTGTTAAACAGAAAATTTAAATTGTTAAGATTTTAAGCAATTGGAGAAACAAATAGCTTAGGGTCTTACCTGTTCAAAAGCAGTCTTTACCTTTAAATACCATGAGTTACCATACAGGAATAAATATAATAATTAAAGGAAAAATGGTGTGATTGAGATCGAAAACCTCAATGATATAGAAAGGAATAATTATTTGATTGAAAAAGAAGCCTTGTAAAGTGACATGGAGGCCAGGTTTAGATTAGTCTTGACCTTATGGAATGATGGAGCAGGCTGTAGTTGTTGACTGCTCTACTCCTCCTAGTTTTCTTTTGTAGAACAATGGGCAGTCCAGTAATGTAGATTTGGATTAACTACAAAAGAGCAGGTATAGATGTGATGGATTAAAAGGTGTCTGTGTTTTGTGTATAATTGCTTTTAAAAAGCTGAATATGTCCATTTCTGAGGAGTCAGTACTATTCTACCTAAGCTCATAAGGCTGAGAGTGATCACCACTTCATTGCCCATTAGGTAGCAGGATCAGAATTCATAGATAACTGGATTTTTTATTCTCTTCATAATTTTATTTTGCTTTTTTTTATACAGGTCTTGCTAGCATTATCTGGTGGTCCAACATCCAGTGCAATGCTTTGTCAGGTTCAAGAGGTAATATATTTTAATATCCAGATGGTTTCCTTTCTCAACAGATGTCCAATGTATGTGAAAAATGAATATTGAGAAATAAGTTGTTGTGCATTAAATCCCTTGCACTAATGTGAACACGATACTTTAGGTGTCATTAATGATTTTGTCATTTCCACAAAAATAGTGGTGAGACTTTGTTGTTCACTTTCTCTATACTTGAGGGTAGCCATGGACACCTGCATAGGCCTCAATGATGTCTCCCTTTTCATTGGCTACGTAGAACAGTTTAGCTTCCAAGCCTTTCCCGGTAATGCTCCACAACTCTTCCTCTGTTACACTGATGACTGCATTGATGCTCTTCATACACCCATACAGCTCGTTAATTTCATCAACTTTGCCTCTTACTTCCACCCTTAAGTTCATTTGGTCCATTGCTGACACCTCTCTTCCCTTCTTTGGTCTCTTTGTCTCAATCTCTGGAGGCAAACTGTCGACCAGCATCTTCCTACTGATTCTCATGCTATTTTGACTATTCCTGTTCCTTTCCTGTTTCCTGTAAAAGTGCTATTTCCTTTTCTCAGTTCCTTCATCGCTGCACATCTGTTCCCAGGATAAGGCTTTCCATTCCAGGACATCAGAGATGTCCTCTTTTCTTCAAAGACCGTGCTTTTCCTTCCTCCTCCATTCATGTTGCCCTCACCATCATCTCTTCCATTTCATGGACACCCATGCTAACACCATCTTAACTGTGATAGAGTTCCTCTTGTCCTTTTCTACCATCCCATGAGCCTCTGCATCCAAAATATTATCCTCTGCAACTTCCACCATCTCCAAAGCGATCCTACCACCAAACTCATCTTTACATTCCCCACGCTCGCCACTTTACACAGGGATCACTCCATGATTCCCTTGTCCATTCGCCCCTCCCAACTAATTTCTGTCCGGGCACTTATTCATGCAAGTGACCTAAGTGGTACACTTGTCCATTCACCTCTTGCCTTACCTCCATTCAGGGCCCCAAACAGTCCTACCAGGTGAGGCAACACTTCACCTGTGAATTTGCTGGGGTTATCTATTATATCCGGTGCTCCCAAAGTGGTCTCCTCTACGTTGGTGAGACCCATTGCAAATTGGGGGACTGCATTGTTGAGCACTTCTGCTCTGTCTGCCAAAAACAGAACTTCCCAGTGGCCAAACATTTTAATTCTGATTCCCATTCTGATATATTATCCATGGACTCCTCGTGCCATGATGAGGCTACCTTCATGGTGGAAGAGCAACACCTTATATTCCATGTGGGTAGCCTCCAACCGTATGGAATATTGATTTCTCCTTCCGGTAAAAAAAATTCCCTCCCTCCTTCTTCCATTTCCCAGCCTGGCCTGTTCTCATCTGCTTACCACTTCCCCCTTCCCCCTTCCCTTTCTCCTATGGACCACTCTCCTCTCCTATCAGATTCCTGCCTCTTCAGCCGCTTTACATTTCCCACCCACCTGGCTTCATCTTCCACCTTCAACCCATCCTCCTTCCCCACCCTCCCACCTTTTTAATTCTGGCCTCTTTCCCCTTCCTTTCCTGTCCTGAAGAAGGGTCTTGGCCTGAAACGTCAACTGTTTGTTCGTTTCCATAGATGCTGCCTGACTTGCGTAGTTCCTCCAGCATTTTGTATGCTTTGCTTTGGATTTCCAGCATCTGCAGAACTCTTGTGTTTATAATTTATTGTTCACTATTGTATTTAAAGAAAACTAAAAAATTTGGTGGTATTAGGCTTACTGACAGCTGTTAGTTCAACTGCAGCCCATCACCTGTGCCAGTGTGAACTGAACTGCCAGTCACAATAAAGGATTTACATTGGCATCAAACTGAGAAGTATATTGGATATATAGCATAAAAACCATTAATTCCTGCAAGTGTCTCTTCAATTCAAACTTCCATCTATCATTACTCATCTAAGTCTATTAACTTATCCCAGTAATCACTACTAGGCTGCATGGTATGGAAACTGCACTTCGACAAACAGGAAGACTATGAAACAGGTAGTCAAAATTGCCTCATGCATCACTGGCCCCAGCGTACCCGCTATCAGTGAGTGAGTGTGTGTGTGTGTGTATATACACACACAGAAAGGTGCCGGAAAAGGGACAGTAGCATTATGAAGAATGCCAGGAGCACCAGCCTCAAAAATAGCTAATTTCCCCAAGCAGTAAGGCTTATTAACACCTCCATCCACTAACCCACCCCTCAACACCCCCAACCACCATTACTTTATCGTTTCCTGTCAGTCATCTTATGTACAGACACTCCTATGACTTGCCTCACCTTATGGACATATAATCAATCTATGTATATAATAGATTTATATTTATTGTGTTTTTGTTCTAATCATTGTGTTCTTTACCTTGTCTTTTTTGTGCTGCATCAGATCCAGAATAACAATTATTTCATTCTCCTTTACACTTGTGTACTGGAAATAACATTAAACAATCTTGAATCTGACATATTATTGTACAATCTCCCCTAAAATGCATCTATCAGCTGTTTTTAACTTAATATTTCACTGTTTCTACAGTATTAATAATGTTTGAATCATGCCACTCTTAATTCTCTTCCCATCTTACTTTATCACTGTGACCTCTAGTTTCTGACTTCTGCTCAAGAGGGAACAGCTTTCCACTAGCTATTATGCCCAGGTGGCTTGTTTTCTTTTACATCTATTCAATATCCTATCAGCTTTCTCTAAAGAAAAATATCTCTTTCCCTTTAATCTCTATTTGTAATTGTTGCTCTTCATTCTGGGAACCAGTTTTTTTGGTCCACATCCTTCCTATAACATGGTGACTAGAATTGAACACAATAAACAAGTTGAGTGTAGGACATTGTCTTATAAAGGTTCAACATAACTTCCCTTCTTTTACACTCAATGACACATCTTTCCCATCCTGGACATTCATTTGTGCACAAATGGCTGCAGGTCTCTATACTTCTGCGCCTCTTTCAGTACAATACCTTCTCTATTGCCTCTCATTACTCCAACCAAAATACATCAGCCACATTTTTCTGCACTTCAGTCTGCTGTGCATCTGCTTTTCCACCAGCACGTTGTATCTTCTGCGGTGTATCCTTTTCATGGTTCTCAATACTGCTGACTTTTGTGTTACCTGCAAGTTTATAAACTGAAGCTTGATCTTGCAAATCTGAACCAATGATACAGATTTTAACAACTACAGTGGTTCCAACACCTTGAGAGCACCACTTTTCACTTCCCTCCAGGCTGAACTACCAACATTCATTATGACTCAATGTTGTCTGTTACTGAGCCAACTTCAAATCCATGCTGTCAATGCCCATTTTTAAGCAATGTGCTTCAACTTTGCTGATAAACCTGTGAAGTATTACCTTGTCAAAACCTTGCTGGAAATATGGCATATTGACTGCACTACCTCATTCATTACCTCAGACATTTTTGGTGTTGTCAAGGTTAAGGTATGTACAAAGTACAAAGTGCAATATTTTATTTATAGTTGGTTGACACAAATTAGGTATCTCTCCAATATTACTTTTAAGCTGGCTAACAGTTAGGACATTACCCACTGTCAATAAAACATTAAAAAATTTACAAGTTAGTGCATTCTTCTTGTTATTATTGATCCAGCTACTGCTTTAAATAAACTGGCCTTGTACTCTTAGCAAGTAGATTTATATGAGCAAAATATAATAAACTCTTATTTCTCCTTTAGGGTTTGTCTCGAGAAGCTCCAAAGAAATTGCGTTTTACTCCTGGGATAGTCCATATAGATGGTAGAGTATGAAGTCCTTTCCATCCTCTGAATAAAAGAATGTGGGCAATTTTTTTCCAGTGACTACATTGCTAATTTATATTGTCGCAGCTTATGTAGCATATTTTTAAATGTCAATGCTAAACGTTAAACAATAATGGAAGATTTGATTTTGTAAAGATATGGAAGGAACTTTGCATTGTAAGTTGGTATTTTGAATATGTTATTATTGATCCTGAAACAGAAGTTTAATCATGAAGTTAATGCTTGACGTGATCACACCACTGCATCTGGGAGAAGTGGTAAGAGAAGGAATAGGATTTTGGAGGAGGCATAAGTTAGGTGTGCCTAAGAGGCATAAGATCACCTTGTAAGGCCAAATAAGAGCAGAGTGAGGGGAAGGAGAATACAATTATGATCACAGAGGTTTCGTGTCTAAGTAGTAACAGTTTATTGATCAACTAGGAAAGTGGGTAAAGCAGATGGAATTTAATATGGGCAAGTACAAAGAGATACATTTTGGGTAGATAAATCAGGGTGGGACATGCACAGTGAATGGCAGGGCCTAGGGGAGTGTTGTTGAACAGTAAGGCGTTCATTAGGGGTACAACTACATCATTACAGGGCTGGTGGTGAAAGCATATGACATGTGCCTTCATCAATCAAGGCCCTGAGCATTACAGTTAGGCTGCATTGAAGTATTTTGTGCAGTTCTGGTTTTCACTACTAGAGAGAGATGATTAGCTAGAGAGGATCTTTTGTGTGAGCTTGAGTTATAATTTAGTCTGTTTTCTGTAGTTGACTGGTGACGTGATACGAGTATATACAATTACGATAGGCTGAGATGGGGTAGATAGCCAGGATTGTTTCCCATAGTAGGGATGTGTAAAGGTGAGAATGAGGGGTTTTGAAGGGAATCTGAGGGGTAACATTTTCACAGTGTAGTTTTTACCTGGAACGAGCTGCCAAGGGAGGTGGTGGAGTGGTAACACATCTGAACAGTATCTTGAATGAGCAAGGATAATAAGTATGGAATCATGTAGGCAATTGGGATTATTTTAGATATGCATGATGGTCAGCATAGATACGTTGGCCTGAAAGGACTGGCTCTATGTTTACAACTCTACGAGATTAGAGCAGAAGATCGCCGAGACAGATCCATGAGCTCAAGGAAGTGCATCTGAATGATGATAGGGACTTTTAAAGCATTGTGAAGAGCCATGGTTGACTGGTAAATAATAACAGAGTAAGGGCAAAATGACAAAAGATTAAGTGCGCTGTAACTTTTGCTGGAGGAGCATAACAGTGAGGGAAATGGAATCAGGTCAGAGCACGAGATTCTGCAGAGGCTGGAAATCTTGAGCAGCACACACAAAATGCTGGAAGAATTCAGCAAGTCAGGCAGCATCTATGGAGGAAAATAAACCATCAATATTTTGTGCCAAGACCCTTCAACCTGATGAAGGGTCTTGGCCAAAAACATCAACTGTTTATTTTTCTCCATAGACGCTGCTTGACTGCTGAGTTCCTCCAGAATTTTGTTGTGTCAGTAGGTCAGAGGCAGGTCACAGGCTAAAACCTGGTTTGATCAGTAATCCTGTTTCACATGCAACTCCTCCCATCTCTCTTTATTCTTATCAGGGTATGTTTTCATTTCTCTTTTCTTTTCGTTTAGTTTCCCCTTGTTTCTGTGAGCTTATTTATGGGAGTTGTTAGGGGTGGGGGGGGGGTTATAGAAGAATCTGGGGGATGCTGATGAGTAAGTGAGAGAGAATGTATTACCAGGAAATTATTAGGGATGGGGTGTGGATTTCCCTGAGAGCTAGCATTGGCTGAATGGTCTTCTTTGATGTGAGATGTATGAACATATTTGCAAGTCAGAATGATGTTCAACTTGATGGAGAACCTGCAAGTGTCAATGTTACCATTTTTGCACTTGTTCCTTAGCAATAGAGGTGCTGCTGAAACAGGCAGGATGAATGACTGGAGTGCATCTTGTAGAATGTAGTAGTGCAGCCATTGTATGCCAATGTTGGAAGGAATGAATGTTTAAGCTTATTGATGGGATGCCAATAAAGATGGATTCATTGTGGATGTGGTTGAGCTTCTTAAATGGTTGGGTCTACACTCATCCAGGCAAATGGGGAGTTTTCCATCATGCTGCTGACTTATGTCCAGTATTTTGGGAGAAGCTCTGGGATCAGCAGTCACTCACTATAGGGTACCCAGCCTCAAATCTGCTTTTGTAACAACAATCTTCACGTGGCTGAGCCAACTGAGTTTCAGTTGTATTTATGAACTAAGATTCCATTTGCTTTTCTACTCTTGATGTTGAACTAACTGCCCTATATGTTCTCTGATCTTGTCCTAATATCTTTTTTCAATCTAGGAATAACACTTGATGTCTTAAACATTCAATGTCTTAACATTCCTGCAACTATTGGATTTATATTCTGAATTTGAACTCATTTTGTCAATTATTTTTCTCTTTATCGTGGTTCTAATGTTTTGCCCAGCTTATTACTTCCAGGGTCAGAAGGGAAAGACAGAAGAAAATAACAATTCAGTAATTCTGTTATTATATTATTTATATTGTCTGTGAGTTTAATTTGTATATTTTTGGTGGTCTGTTTTGGTCCTGATTTATTTTTCTGACTATAAAGTACTACAGTACCTGTAAAAAGTATTCACCCCCACCCCCTTGGAAGTTTTCATGTTTTATTATTTTACAACATTGAATCACAGTGGATTTAATTTGGCTTTTTTGACATTGATCAACAGAAAGAGACTCTCATGTCAAAGTGAAAACAGATCTCTGCAAAGTGACCTAAATTAATTACAAATAAAAAACACAAAATAATTGATTGCATAATTGCTCACCCCCTTCAAGTCTTGCAATTACTGCAATTACAGCCTTGAGTCTATGTCTTTATCAGCTTTGTACATCTGGCCATTGCAATTTTTCCCTATTTTTCTTTACAAAACTACTCAAGGTCTGTCAGATTGTATGAGGATTATAAGTGAACAGCCCTTTTCAAGTGCATCCACAAATTTTCAATTGGATTGAGTCTGAACTCTGACTTGGCCACTCCAGGACATTAAGCCATTCCTGCGCAGCTTTATACTATATTGTCGCCAAACAATTGATACTAGAGCGTACAATCATCACAGCGATATTTGATTCTGCTCTTCGTGCTCCCTGCAATACAAATCAATAGTAAATATTAAAAATTTAAATTATAAATCATAAATAGAAAAGGGAAAGTAAGGTAGTGCAAAAAAACCGAGAGGCAGGTCCGGATATTTGGAGGGTACGGCTCAGGATCCGTTAAGCAGTCTTATCACAGTTGGAAAGAAGCTGTTTCCAAACCTGGCCGTACGAGTCTTCAAGCTCCTGAACCTTCTTGCGGAGGGAAGAGGGACGAAAAGTGTGTTGGCTGGGTGGGTCGTGTCCTTGATTATCCTGGCAGCGCTGCTCCGACGGCGTGTGGTGTAAAGTGAGTCCAAGGACGGAAGATTGGTTTGTGTGATGTGCTGGGCTGTGTTCACGATCTTCTGCAGCTTCTTCCGATCTTGGACAGGACAACTTCCATACCAGGTTGTGATGCACCCTAGAAGAATGCTTTCTACGGTGCATCTATAAAAATTAGTGAGGGTTTTAGGAGATAGGCCAAATTTCTTTAGCTTTCTCAGGAAGTAAAGGCACTGGTGGGCCTTCTTGGCAGTGGACTCTGCTTGGTTGGACCAAGTCAGGTCATTTGTGATATTGACCCCGAGGAAATTAAAGCTTTTGACCTGTTCCACTTGTGCACCACTGATGTAAATGGGGTTGTGCGGTCTGCTACTCCTTCTGAAGTCAACAACCAATTCCTTCGTCTTGCTGACATTGAGGGATAGGTTATTGTCTTCGCACCATGCCACCAGGTTCTTAATTTCCTCTCTGTACTCAAACTCATCATTACCCGAGATACGGCCTGCAATTGTGGTGTCATCAGCAAACTTATATATTGAGTTTGATGGAAACTTGGCTACACAATCATGGGTGTACAGTGAGTACAGTAGGGGGCTGAGTACACAGCCTTGTGGGGCACCGGTGCTGAGAGTGATTGTAGAGGAGAGCTTGTCCCCTATTTTTACAGCCTGGGTCCTGTCTGTGAGGACGTTGAAGATCCAGCTACAGATCTGAGTGCTAAGGTCCAGGTTCTGGAGCTTAGGAATCAGTTTATTTGGAATGATGGTATTAAAGGCAGAGCTGCAGTCAATGAAAAGGAGCCTTACGTATGCGTCTTTATTCTCCAGGTGTTCTAAGGAGGAATGTAGGGCCAGAGAGGTGGCATCTGCCGTTGACCTGTTGCTCCGGTAGGCGAATTGCAAAGCATTGAGGTTGACTGGTAGGCTATGGTTGATGTGTGCCATAACCAATCACTCGAAGCACTTGGTAACAGTTGATGTCAGAGCCTCAGGTTGATAGTCATTCAGGCATGCCACCTTGCTCTTCGGCACCGAGATTATCGTTGCCTTCTTAAAACACAAGGGGATCTTAGACTGAAGCAAGGAGCAGTTGAAGATGTCAGCAAACACTCCAGCTAGCTGGCTTGCACAGGCCCAGAGAACACGTCCTGGGACGCCATCTGGGCCCATCGCCTTCCTTGGATTTATCTTTAGGAAGGCCCTTAGTGACGATGATTCTCGATGCCACCAGGTCTGGTTCATCTGGAGGGAGTGGGACACTCCTCTTCGATTCGAATCTTGTGTAGAATACGTTAAGTTCGTCAGGAAGAGAAGCGCCACAGTTATTGATATTCCCAGCCTTTTCTTTGCACCCAGTGATCTCATTTTCACCCTGCCCTAGTCTACCGGCATCCCTCTGGTTAGCCTGAGCTTCCAACTTGGCTCAAAATTGCCTCTTGGCGCCCTTAATGGCTTTCCGGAGTTCACACCTGGATTCCGTGTAGCAACTGGTATCCCTAGACCTAAAAGCCACAGCTCTAGCCTTCAAAAGGGACTTGACCTCATAATTCATCCAAGGTTTCCGGTTAGGGAATACCTGGATCGTCTTGCGAGACACACAGTCCTCTGTGCATTTCCAAATAAAATCTGTGACAGCTGAGGCATACTCATTGAGGTTAGCTGCCGAGTCCTTGAATACTAACCAGTCCACCGATTCAAAGCAGTCATGGAGGACCTCATCCGTTTCCTCCGTCCAACGCAACACCACTTTTGACACCGTGACCTCCCGTTTCAGTTTCTGTTTGTAAGCCAGGAGGAGGAGTACGGCCTGATGGTCCGATTTTCCGAAGTGAGGTTGTGGGACAGAACGGTAGGCATCCTTGAATGCTGTGTAGCAGTGGTCGAGTATATTCGGGCCTCTAGTGAGGCAGGAGACATGTTGGTATAACTTTGGCAGCGCCTTTCTGAGGTTGGCTTGGTTAAAGTCCCTGGCTGTAATGAGCAAATCCTCTGGATACCTGGTCTCAAGTTCACTGATGTTGGCATACAGTATGTTCAGAGCTCACTCCACTTTGGCTTTATGCTTGGGGTCATTATGTTGTGGGAAAACAAACCTCCCAAGATGCTGTTCTTTTGCAGACTACATCAGGTTTTCCTCCAGGATTTCCCTGTATTTTGCTGCTTTCATTTTACCCTCTGCCTTCACAAGCCTTCCAGGGCCTGCTACAGTGAAGCACTCCCTGTCCCCATTGTTTCTATCAATGCCCGGTCGAACTAACGCTATTAAGATGATTGTCCTACCTAAATTTTTACACTTGTTTCAAGTATTACCAACTTTCATTTCTAAATCCTGTTTTGACACTTTAGTTTCTAAATTTTCTTCATATATATGCCAAATAAAAATTCTAGATTAAGTAAAAAATATTTACCGAAGTCTAAAAAGGATGGTGGTTTAGCATTGCGGAATCTTATATTAATTGCCCAATAGTAAAATCTTCGATATTTAATATTTTGGACACAAGATTTGGATGTAACCTACAATGGGTAAACCTGGAATGTAAATCTGTACAAGGATTTTCTCTGACTTCCATTTTAGGGACTTCTGTACCATTTGTTCTTTCAAAATTAAATAAACAAGGGGGAGCGTCACGTGATGACGTGGGATTGAGACGTGTCAATCCAGCTCTCCCGTAAAAAATCAGCAAAGTACCGTTTAAACAAAACAAAGTTAATAAATACTTTCCGAAAACTATTTATAAACTTTGCAAGACTACTTTACGATATGCCTCCTAAACCGCAACAAAAGAAGTCTGCTGTTGCGAAGCAGCCGCAAGATGAGAAGAAAAAAGGGCCTACTGCAACGATGGAGCCTCGGACTCAGGTTGGATCTCCTTCGGTAGAACAGGGAGCAATGGCGGCGGTAGCGGTTTCTCCGAAGAAGATGCCAGAAATGCGCATGCGCAAAGAAGAGCGCATGTGCAAATCGACACAACTCAAACTACAAGAACCGACAGCCACTGCAATTGAAAATGACTCAGAGTCAGAATTGAATTCCGCAGAGAACACAGATGAAGAAGAGGAGGAAGAATTGGAAGTGATTGGAAGTAAAGGAGATGATGGAAACATAAGAGAGGCTATATTGCAATTAACGGCTGAACTAAGAAAAGTAAGAGAAGAGCTTAGAGATATGAAGATGTGCTATAATAAAGCCATGGAAAGACAGGACAAAATGGATAAGAAGCTTCAGAAGATGGAAAGAATAATGGGGCATATGAATGATAGAGTGGAAAAAACAGAAAATGATCTGCTTGTCTGGAACTCAGAAAGAAATCGACTCTTGGAGAAAGTGGACATGTTGGAAAATTTCAGTAGACGTAATAATATTAAAATTGTTGGGTCTTAAAGAAGGTATGGAGGGAGAAAAACCAATAGAATTTTTTCAAAGATGGATCCCGGAAGTTTTGCAAATGGAAGAGGAGGTTCGACCAATTGACATGGAGCGGGCACATAGAGCTCCAAGACCAAAATCAAAAGATGACCAATATCCACGATCGATTTTAATAAAATTCTTAAGATTTCAAGACAAGGAAAGGATCCTACAGGCAGCTGCTCGAGCTGCCAAGGATAGAAAAGGGCCATTGATGATTCAAGGGAACAAAGTTTTTTTCTACACTGATATAAGTTATGAACTTTTGAAGAGAAGGAAGGAATTTAATCCAGTGGAAAAAACCCTATGGGATCACGGTTATCAATTTATATTGCATTATCCTGCAACCTTGAAGATTTTTTTGCCTGGTGGAGAAAAAAGATTTTTTGATGACTACCGGAAAGCGGAGCAGTTTGTGCGAGATTCTCTGAATATTCACCAGATACAAGAATAAATCCAGGGGAGCGAGATAGATTGAAGATGAAGATTGGGTCAAAGAATGGACTTGTTGGATTTTTGAAGGTGGATGAATGTATAAATATATTATTAATTATACGAGGGGGGTAAGAAAGGTTAAAATTGGAGGAATATTAGTTGGGAATAATAACATTAATTTTGTCTATATATATATAATTTTTTTTGTTGCGGGGGAGCTGGAAGAAGCACTGATCAATTGCTACGCTAATCATGTGTGCAAGCGTGGCTTTAGCCACGACCCGTAAAATGGAGGGGGGTAGTGTTGTGTATCTTTTCATTCACAACATTAGTGGGGGGGTATTTTGTTTTTTCTTTTTTTGTATCCTTTTTTTTTTCCTTTTTGCCTGGAGGGTTGGGAGGGAAACACATAGCAACATGGTGAAGTTCAAAGAGATTCTCCAAGGAACTATGAGAGTTGAAAAGATAAGTAATGTTTTAGATTGGAGTAACTTTGTTAAGAATAATGACTAATTTATTGAATTTTTTGAGTTTTAATGTTAACGGGCTTAATGGACCAGTGAAAAGAAAAAGAATCTTAACACATATTAAAAAAATGAAGATAGATTTAGCTTTTTTACAGGAAACGCACCTAACAGAAACAGAACATCAGAAACTAAAGAGAGATTGGGTGGGTAGTGTTGTTGCGGCTTCATTTAATTCAAAAGCGAGGGGAGTAGCAATTTTGATCAATAAAACGTTACCAATTAGAATACAAAATGTAATAACTGATTCTGCGGGGAGATATGTGATTATACATTGTCAACTTTTTTCTGAACTATGGACTTTTATGAATATTTATGCACCAAACGAAAATGATGCAAAATTCATACAAGAAGCTTTTTTGAATTTTGCGGATGCACATGAAAAAATATTAATTGGAGGAGACTTTAGTTTTTGCTTAGACCCAGTCTTAGATAGATCAACCAAGGCTGTTATAAAATCGAAGGTAGTAAATTTAACTTTATCATTGATGCAAGATTTAAATTTGATTGATATATGGAGAAGAATCAATCCTAAAGAAAGAGACTATTCGTTCTATTCTCATAGACATAAAACTTACTCAAGGATAGATTTTTTTCTATTATCAATGCATATTCAACACAGAGTGAAAAATATGGAATATAAAGCAAGAATATTATCAGATCATTTCCCTTTATTAATGACAATAATAATGGCTGATAAGGAAGAAGTGGCTTATAGATGGAGATTTAATTCAACATTATTAAAACGTCAAGATTTTTGTGATTTTATGAAAAAGCAGATTCAATTTTTTTTGGATACATATTTTCATTCAGTGGATGATAAATTTATATTATGGGATGCGATGAAAGCATATCTTAGGGGCCAGATAATAAGTTATACGTCTAAAATTAAGAAAGAATATATGGCAGAACTAGATCAATTGGAAAAAGAGATTACAAAATTAGAAAAAGAATCTCAAAGATATATGTCAGAAGAAAAACGAAGGCAACTTGTCAATAAAAAGTTACAATATAATATGCCTCAGACATATAGAATGGAAAAAGCAATTATAAGAACTAAACAAAGGTATTATGAGTTAGGTGAGAGAGCACATAAAATACTTGCCTGGCAGTTGAAAATAGAACAAGCTTCCAAAACAATAAATGCAATTAGAACAAGGGCAAATAAAATATCTTATAAACCTCTTGAAATAAATGAAACCTTTAAAAGTTTCTATTCTGAATTATATCAATCAGAATCACAAAATGATGTTAATAAGATAGAAAGGTTTTTATCAGAAGTATCTCTTCCAAAATTGAATTTGGAAGAACAGAAGGGATTAGATATGCCTTTTACATTAAAAGAAGTTGAAGAAGCTTTAGGATCACGCCAAAGTAATAAATCTCCAGGAGAAGATGGTTTTCCACCTGAATTTTATAAAAAATTTAAAAATTTATTATTTCCTCTCTTTATGGAACTAATACGTCAAGCAGAAAAAACACATAAACTCCCAGAATCTTTTTCAACAGCGATTGTAATAGTATTGCCAAAAAAAGACAGAGACCCTATGAAACCAACATCATACAGGCCTATTTCTTTATTGAATACGGATTATAAAATAATAGCAAAAATTTTATCGAATAGATTATCTAAATATTTACCAAAATTAATACATATGGATCAAACAGGATTTATTAAAAATAGACAATTGGCAGATAATGTGACCCGGTTACTCAGTATAATTCATTTGGCACAAAAAAGGGACGAGAAGAGTATAGTAGTAGCCTTGGATGCAGAAAAAGCATTTGATAGATTAGAATGGGATTTTTTATTTAAAGTATTAGAAAAATATGGGTTAGGAACATCTTTTATAAATTGGATTAAAACTTTAAATTCTAACCCTAAGGCTAAAGTAGTGACAAACTCTCAAATTTCAACACCATTCCAGTTAAAAAGGTCAACTAGACAAGGTTGTCCATTATCACCTGCTTTATTTGTACTGGTGATAGAGCCATTAGCAGAACTAATCAGAATTGATCCAGATATTATGGGTTTTAGAGTTAATCAGGAGGAATATAAAATTAATCTTTTTGCCGATGATGTTTTGATCTATTTAACAAACCCACAACATGCGTTACATAAATTATCTTCTAGATTGGATGAATATGGGAAGGTATCAGGTTACAAAATAAATTGGGATAAAAGTGAAATTTTACCTCTTACTAAAGGAGACTATAGTCAATGTCGATTAGTAACCCAATTTAGATGGCCGGTAAATGGTATAAAGTATTTAGGTATAAGACTTGATAATGATGTAAAGAATTTATATAAATTTAATTATTTACCACCATTGAAAAAAATTCAAGAAGATTTTGACAAATGGATGATACTACCAATAACATTAGTAGGTAGAGTCAATGTTGTAAAAATGAATATATTTCCTAGATTACAGTATTTGTTTCAAACATTACCAATACAATTGCCACAGAAATTTTTTCAAGAGTTAAATAAATGTGTGAGAAAATTTCTTTGGAAAGGTAAAATGTCAAGAATATCATTGGAAAAATTGACATGTAAATTTGGGTTAGGAGGGTGACAACTTCCAAACTTTAAAAACTATTATAAAGCAAATCAACTTAGATTTATTGCATCTTTCTTCGATGATCGAAAACCAGACCTGAAGGTTTTATATATAAATGGGAATCTAAATGGATACGGGAAAAGAAAGAATCTCCTATATTAACACATTTGATTGATCTATGGAATAAGATAAATATTGATAATGAAACACAGAAATCTCTATTTGTTCCAAAACAGACTTATTCCTTTTACAATGGACAATCAACTTTTATATAATTGGTACCAAAAAGGGATTAAATTTATAGGAGATTGTTATGAACGAGGTATATTGATGTCATTTGAACAATTAAAGGATAAATATAAAATATCAAATAATACTTTCTTTTGTTACCTTCAATTAAGGACTTACTTAAAAGGTAAGCTGGGTCAAACAATGTTTTTGCCAAAACCTAATGAAATTGAAATTTTAATTCAAAAAGGGAAAATTAAAAGATTTATTTCTTGTATGTATAATTTGATTCAAGAACAGACAATTAAACAAGGAACCCATAAGTCAAAGCAAAAATGGGAAACAGATCTGAATATTAATATTGATGAAACAAATTGGTCAAGACTCTGTCTTGACAGTATGACAAATACAATAAATGTTCGACTTAGATTAGTACAATATAATTTTTTACACCAATTATATATTACACCACAAAAAATAAATAGATTAAATTCAAATCTATCCGATAAATGCTTTCGGTGTAATCAAGAAATTGGTACTTTTTTACATTCTACTTGGTCTTGTTTTAAAATTCAACCCTTTTGGATAAATTTAAGAGTCTTATTGGAACAAATTACTGGAACTCAACTTCCACATAACCCTGTATTATTTCTATTAGGTGATATTGAAGGGATAAAGCCGAAACTTAAATTGAATAAATATCAGAAAGAATTTATAAAAATTGCATTGGCAGTAGCTAAGAAGACTATAGCAGTTACTTGGAAATCCGATTCGTATTTAAGTATGGATCGTTGGAATAATGAAATGGCTAGTTCTATTCCACTCGAAAAAATTACTTATAATTTAAGAGATAAATATGTAACATTTTTGAATATTTGGCGCCCTTATTTACAAAAGGTAGGATGGCATATTTAAGTGCTCCGATAAAGATCTTGGTCCCTTGGGGAAAGTAATGAATAATTATACCAAATTTATTTTGAATCCCATGGAGCATGTGGAAACCTTCCAACACCCAGGCGGTTCTTTTCTTTTTTCTCTCTTTCTTTCTTTTTAGGTAGGACTATATATATGCGGGGGGGGAGGGTTAAGGGGAGGGGGGAGGGTAGATTTTATCTTTTCATGTATTCTTTTTGAAAACTCAATAAAAATTATATTATAAAAAAAAATTAAATAAACAAATGGTTAATCCAATGATTAAACTTACACTACGAATATGGTTTCAATTTCATAAATTTTTTGGTTTGAACCAATTTATTTTATCAAGCCCTATTATATCTAACATTTTCTTTAAACCATCTGTTATAGATCAAGCTTTTTCGGTATGGAAAATGAAGGGTATATTAAGCTCTCATGATTTATTTTTGTATAGCTGTTTTATGTCTTTGGCACAAAAGTAATCACAGAAGAGAAGCAAGCATTCAGCTCATATAGAGCCTTCGACTGCCTGCTGCCTGGCCAAGTACATCCTTGCTTTCATTTCCTGGATCTCTGGAAATGGATGCTAACATTGCATTTGTCTTCCTTACTACCAACATATTCCTGGGATGGCAGGTCTTTCATATGAAGAAAGACTGGATGAACTGGGCTTGTACTCGTTGGAATTTAGAAGATTGAGGGGGGATCTGATTGAAACGTATAAGATCCTAAAGGGATTGGACAGGCTAGATGCGGGAAGATTGTTCCCGATGTTGGGGAGGTCCAGAACGAGGGGTCACAGTTTGAGGATAGAGGGGAAGCCTTTTAGGACCGAGATTAGGAAAAACTTCTTCACACAGAGGGTGGTGAATCTGTGGAATTCTCTGCCACAGCAAACTGTTGAGGCCAGTTCATTGGCTATGTTTAAGAGGGAGTTAGATATGGCCCTTGTGGCTACCGGGGTCAGGGGGTATGGAGGGAAGGCTGGGGCGGGGTTCTGAGTTGGATGATCAGCCATGATCATAATAAATGGCGGTGCAGGCTCGAAGGGCCGAATGGCCTACTCCTGCACCTATTTTCTATGTTTCTGTGTTATCTAATAAATATAATTTGCGTAGATCTCATTTTTTCAGATACTTACAAATTAAAAACCTTTTAAATACAGGTTTCCCCCGCCATCCGAAGGTAGAGTGTTCCTATGAAACGATTCGTAAGCCGGAATATCGTAAAGCAAAGCAATTACCTTTTATTTATATGGGAAAAATTTGTGAGTGTTCGCAGACCCAAAAATAACCTACCAAATTATGCCAAATAACACGTAAAACCTAAAATAACAGTAACATATAGTAAAAGCAGGAATAATATGATAAATACACAGCCTATATAAAGTAGAAATACTTCTCTACAATCATTGCCTGAACTGCTCTCCATAGCGAAAATCTCATGCAAGCGCTCTTGGCAAAAACACGGCGCTAATGCTCTTGGCAGAAACACTCTCTCCAGCAACCTTTAAGCTGCCAAATCATACCAAATAACGCATATAAATACAGAGCCTATATAAAGTAGAAATAATGTATGTACAATGTAGTATCACTTACCGGAATTGGGAAGACAGCGCTGAGCACACTGATGATGGTGTGTTAGGCTGAGTTGTCAGAGGTTGGGGTGGTGCAGTGGTCCCCAACCTCCGGGCCGCCAACTGATACCAATCTGCAAAGCATGCAGGGGTACAGCAGTGGCTGGGACGCACCCAGCACATCTTTAAGAAAAAAGCTGAAATAAACAAGCTAATTAATTACGTGCTGGGTGGCACCTAATTAATCAGCTTGTTTATTTTCGGCTTTTTTTCTTAAAGATGTACTGGGTGCCTCCCGACTACCGCTGCATTCTCCACGAATCTGTGTCTGTCCGTGGCCTGCGGGTTGGGTTTGGTGGGACACTGAGGTGTCATCTCATCGTCGTCTGTTTCCATCAGGGCAGGCAGGTCATCTTCTTCTATGTCTGCCTGCCTCGATGTCAAAGGTCGAGATTCGTCGTCTGCTGTGGCTGACGTGGAAGGCTTGAAAAACGACAGTACGCTTGACTGCTAGCCTCGCGTATTTTTCTATCATACAGTTCTTTGTAAACACTCAAACCATCTTGTAAATATGCCCTGAACCGACGTACCCTTTCAAAATTAAAGTCGTACTTTATCATTGCAGCGAAAATCTCACGCAGTTGCTTCATGTTCAGTTCCTGGATGACTTCACTTTCCGTCCGTTTGCTACTACATTCAGTTTCGATTATTATCCTTTCCTCTTCCAATTGCATCAGCTCTTCATCTATCAGTTCTTGGTCATGGGATGCCAAAACCTCTTCAACATCATCTTCGTCAACTTCCACAAGCCAAACTCTCTTTGTCCTTGCTTTGTTCACCACGATCAAAACGCTTAATTATGTCTAGTTTTAACGCTAAGTGTAACACCTTTATGAGCTCTTTTAGGCTTATCTGATACCTTAGAACTCATCTTGCAAACGGATGCTCACAGGCACATGTTTAAGCGATGCCAACTAGAATGCCGTTCCGAATCCAGGGGAGGAGCGGCTGCTCGGGGCGTGCGCTGCTTTTTTCGCCTGCTGCCTTTTTTCGTAACAGTGAAAACACCTTCTGTTAGTGAAAACAGGTAACTAATGTAGGTCTTTTGTAACAGTGAGGTTTCGTAAAGTGAACATTTGAAAAGCGGGGGACGCCTGTACTAAGCTACCTACATTTCCAACTTCATATCCATTTGATATCATGGAAAAAATTTTAGGTTTAAATCCTTATCAGAAGGGTTTAATAGCAATCATTTATGATTTGATTATGAAGATAAATTCAGGTATATCTGATGAAATTAAGACTGAATGGGAAAGGGAACTTCAACTTCGTTTACCTACAGAAAAATGGGGAAAAAATTTTCAATTAGTTCCTTGTCCTCTTTATGTGCTAAACATACATTGATACAATTTAAGGTGGTGCATAGGGCACATATGTCTAAAGACAAATTAGCTCGTTTTTATTCTCATATAAGCCCTATTTGTGATAGATGTCATTCTGAAGTTGCTTCCTGACTCATATGTTCTGGTCTTGCCCTTTTTTGGATAAATATTGGAAAGATATCTTTGATATTATTTCTACGGTTTTATGTATTGATTTACAGCCTCACCCCATTACTGCAATTTTTGGGTTACCAATGATGGAAGATAGATACTTATCCCCTTCAGCCTGCTGGATAATTGTATTCCTTGTATTAATGGCTAGCAGATCTATCTTATTAAATTGGAAAGAGGTCAATCCTCCTACTACATCTCAATGGTTTTCTCAAACTTTATCTTGCTTAAATTTAGAGAAAATCTGAAGTGGCACTTCTGATCCTTTGGTTAAATTTGCAGAAACTTGGAGACCATTTATCCAACATTTTCATGTGATGTGATTTGACCTTTTCAAATCCTTTTTTCTTAACTAAAAATATGCGGATAGAGGAGTGGAGTTAATGACATTAATGATTGTATTTGATGTAATATGTTAGCCCGACTTCTTTTTTTTCTAGTTTAGTTTAGCTTTGCTGAGCTTAACTTAGTGTTTTTTTTCTTTTCCAGTTTGGGGTTTTAAAAAAATTTTTTTTCCATTTATCTTTTACCATGTTCAATTATATTTAGAGTTGGGAAGATCTAACATACTTGTACCATCAGCAATTTTATATTTGCAAGTGTTAGCTATCAATAATGTAATTCCATTCTCTGTTTATTAATATTATTATGTTTATAATTTTGAAAATTATTAAAAAGACTGGAAAAGTGAAGCATCCCCATTGCATGATGCAGCCACCACCATACTTCACGATAGGGATAGTGTGTTTTTGGTGATGTACGGTGTTTCGCTTATGCTAAACATAGCATCTAGTCTGATGGCCAAAAAGACTATAACACACAGAAACAGAATTAAGCCATTTGACCAATCAAGTCTACTCCCCCTCCTCAGCCTTCTCATATTATTCTCTGCCTTAAATAGACCCAACGACCTGGGCTCCACAGTTGCCCATGGTAACAGATTCCACAAATTCACCACCCTCTGGCTAAAGAAATTTTTCTGCATCTCTGTTTTAAATGAATGCCCCTCTATACTGAGGTTGTGCCCTCTCGTCCTAGACTCCCCGACCACAGGAAACATACTTTACACATCTACTCTGTCTAGGCCATTCAACATTTGAAAGGTTTCAATGAGATCCCCTCCTCATTTTAAATTCCAGCATGTACAGGCCCAGAGTCATCAAACGTTCCTCATATGATAATCCTTTCATTCCTGGAATTATCCTTGTGAACCTCCTCTGAACCCCCTCCAATGCCAACCCATCTTTTCTTAGATGAGGAGCCCAAAACTGTTCACAGTACTCAAGGTGAAGCCTCACTGGTGCCTCTTAAAGCCTCAGCACCACATCCTTGCTCCTTCTTATATTCTAGACCTCTTGAAATGAATGCCAACATTGCATTTGCCTTCCTCACCTCTGACCCAACCTGCAAGTCAACCTTTAGGGTGTTTTGCACAAGGACTCCCAAGTCCCTTTGCATCTTAGAATTTTTCGATTTTCTTCCCATTTTGAAAATAGTCTGCACATTTATTTCTTCACTAAAGTGCACGATCATGCATTTTCCAACATTGTATTTCATTTGTCACTTTCTTGCCCATTCTCCTACTCCGTCTCCTGCAGCCTTCCTGTTTCCTCAGTGCTACCTGCTCCTCCACCAATCTTTGTATCATCTGTAAACGTGGCAACAACGCCATCTATTCCATCATATTGATATACAGCATAAAAAGCTCAATTGTGGTTTCATCAGACCATAGAACTTTCTTCCAGCTGACTTCAGAGCCTCCCACAAGCTTTTTGGCACACTCTAGCTGAGATTTCATGCGAGTTTTTTTTCCAACAGTGGCTTTCTCTTTGCCGCTCTCCAATCTCTGTCACTGAAGCTTGTAACTCCTCTGGAGTTGGCATAGGTCTCTTGATGGCCTTCCCTACTGGTCCTCTTCTTGCATAGTCAGTCAGTTTTTGAGGGGGACGGCTTGATCTAGGGAGATTTATAGCTGTGCAACATTCTTTCCATTTCTTGATAATTGATTTAACTGTATTCCAAAGGATTTTCAGTGACTTGGAAATTTTCTTATATCCATCTCCTGACTTGTGCTTTTCAAAAACCTTTTCACGGAGTTGCTTGGAGTGTTCTTTTGTCTTCATGGTGTAGTTTTTGCCAGGATACTGACTCATCAATAGTTGGACTTTCCAGATACAGGTGTATTTTTACAACAATCGATTGAAACACCTTGACTGCACACGGTGATCTCCATTTAACTAATTATGTGACTTCTAAAACCAATTAATTGCACCAGTGATGATTAGGTGTGTCATATTATAGAGGGTGAATACGTAAGCAATCAATTATTTGGTGTTTTATATTTGTAATTAATTTAGATCACTTTGTTGACATCTGGTTTCACTTTGAAACAGAGGAGTCCTTTTCTGTTGATCAGTGTTAAAAAAAAGCCAAATTAACTCCACTGTTGTAAAACAATAAAACATGAAAACTTCCAAGAGGGAGGGGTGAATACTTTTTATAGGCACAATACATGTACCTTTACATACCTTGATATCTTGGTTTTAATTTTTTTTCTTCATTCCCTTGTATTTACTGTCCCATTATCTTTTATTGTCTATTTGCTATTTATTGAGACTGTGATGCATGGTGGCAGAGACAGTTAGTGTTGTCAAAGTTAGAGTAATTAAGGCATATTTCAAATGTAGAGCGAAAACCCTCCAGTTTCACAGAATATTTTTGTCGTCTCTTTTCCTCCCTACAGAGGGAGCTGTATGCGGAAGGAGCCTAGAGGAAAGACGGGAAACTTTATCACAACTGGAATGTATGTTCCAGGCTTCAGGATTTCCTTACCATATAGTTTATTTAGAAGAGGTACTCTTATTGAGTTATCCTAAACATTATTGTAAAGGTTTTGCAATAGTCATTCAGTTGTTTAAAATTACCATTTGAAAATATCTAAACGAGTTGATTGCTTGGTTCTACAGGTGTTCAAGTTGCCAAATTCCATGCTGCACAGTGTTTCCAACAGTCCAGCAAGCCATGGTGAAAACTACAAAGAGGCTGTCGATGGTTTCCTACAAAAACAGCGAGAGATCCTGGTTCATGCAAAGCAAGAGTCTACAGCTGAGCAATTGAATATCACGCATTCAGAAGATCAAGTTCAAACAAAACTGGCTCAGCTAGGTATTGGTGATGTATTTACTGAAGAGAATTCTGGGAGCATCTCATCAGAAAGTTCCACCAGTGGGAAATGGCAGTTTACTTCAGCACAAACAGAAGCAGTAAAGGAACTGTTTAGTTCAATAAAGACTCTGACAGCTAAAGAGGAATTACTGCAAACGTTACGGTAAAAAAATTCTGAATGTTTCAGAGTATATTTTTACTTATGCTTATTAATGGACTTTGATTTGCCGCTGTAGTCTCCCTCAAAGTGATATTTACACCTGCTTCTACTAAAGGTTCACACTGGGGGGCAGTTTACAGGGGCCATTAACCCACCAATCTGTACATTCTAGAGAAATGTTAGACGAGCATCCACGAGAAACAAAGAATGTATAAGCTCCACACAGAGAGCTCCTGAGGTCAGGATTGAACCAGAGATACTGGATCTGTGAGGCAGTGGATCTAATCACTGGGACGGACATCCCATACCTTTCCTCTCTAACCACAACCCTCTTCTTTCAGGAGCAGCAAAATTCACTTTATTAATATCACTTTAAACAGGTAGATTCTATGCACTGCAGAAATACAATTCGTTCTGTTTTACTTTTCCTGGTTTGTTTCACTGCCGTATAGACTGTGCTGTGTCTTTGCAGTGCAGTTGTTTATTTTCAATTTCTTTTTTAGCAAATACATGTTCGACTTCCTTTTAAGTTTGTTTACGAAGTTGGCTTTAAACGGTTATTCAGACAGACTGTTCAAATCCTAATAATGGAATGGAAAATTATATTTTCAGCTCTTCAACCTTTGCCAATGATTTTAACCTACCCCTTTTTGTCATTAGTCTTTTAAATCTCTCATTATCTTAAACTATTATTAGATCATGTTTTCAACTTCAGTTCTGGAAAAAATCCTATATTTTTTACCTCATCTTCATAACTAATTTCCTACCAAATGCAATAAGCATATACAACAGTTCATCTCTGTGCAACAGGAGAAAACACATCACAATACAATAATCTGTTTTATTATTTTGTACATTAGATTAGATTAAACTTTATTGTTATGTGCCGAGTACAGATATAAAGCCAATGAAATGCAGTTAGCATCTAACCAGAAATGCAAAGAATAGTGTTATTGCACATTGGTAAGTTATTATTGTGTAATTTATTATTCTGTACTTTATCATTAATTAAGTCTGCACACTGCTAAGTGTGTTTTTAAATGTTGCTGTAACAAAAGAATTTCCCACTCGAGATCAATGAAGTAGTTAGAATTATTATTAATAACTGAAATATGTCACTTTTGATGAGAAGTTTTCCCCATACCCTTTCTAAGTCCCCTTGTTCTAAAGCTAAGTTTCCTTGCTCGACGTTGCCTAAGTGACAGAGTCCAGACAGTTGAATGTTAATCAACATGGTTATTAACTGCCAAGCACAATCCTTGTGTTATCTGTTGTTCATTTCAAATCTGTCTTCAAACAAGATTGCTTCTTAAAATATTATTTTACAGCTGTATGAGCAAGCACAAATTTTATATACAGTGGATTCTGGTTAGTTGGGCCATTGGTTAATTGGGGTAGCCGTTCATTTGGGATAATGCTTAAAAAAACAAAAACTAATCAAGAAAATAGCCAGGATTCCCTTTGTTTATTCGGGACAGGAGACTGTCACTGAACAGTTTCTAACTAGTGTCAGTTGCATGCACTTGTGTGGCCATTAGACAGTGCACCGTGCTTAGAGCAAAACAGTTTTTAAATAGCGTAAGTTGTGTGTGCTTGTGTTATATTATCCATTTGGGCTTCTGGACCCTGATTCAAAAAGCAGTGATTCTTAATATTTCTGTTTTATTTGTTTTCACTTTAAAAAATTTCAGAGCCTTTCCAAGATGCCATAAAAAGATTTTTGACAGTAGCCAAAAAAATTATCCTACTGGACCAAATTAAAAGCTGTTCGCCTAACAGCTCTATCTTCAGCTGGCAGAGATAATAGTAATTTGCTCTGCATTTCAGTTAAGCATTAGTTTAACATGTCAAGGTGGTGCCAGTGAGCACCAGTTTCTCGGGCAACATCTTCCAGATACATAGACATAAAACATAGAAATTTACAGCACATTACAGGCCCCTTGGCCCACAATAGTGTGCCGACCATATAACCTACTCTAGAGACTGCCTAGAATTTCCCTAGTGCATAGCCTTCTATTTTTCTAAGCTCCATGTACCTATCTAAGAGGCTCTTAAAAGACTATTGTATCTGCTTCTGCCACCGCTGCCAGCAGTGCATTCCATGCATCCACCACCCACCACCCTCTGTGTTTAAGAACTTGTGCCTGACATCCCCACGGTACCCATTTCCAAGCACCTCAAAACTATGCCCCCTCGTGTTAGCCATTTCAGCCCTAGAAAAAACCCTCTGGCTATCCACACGATCAATGCCCCTCATCATCTTATACACCTTGATCGGGTCACCTTTCAGCCTCCGTCGCTCCAAGGAGAAATGACCAAGTACACTCAACCTATTCACAAAAGGTACGCCCCCAATCCAGGCAACATCCTTGTAAATCTCCTCTGCACTCCCTCTATAGTATCGATATCCTTCCTGTATTGAGGTGACCAGAACAGAACACAGTACTCCGTGGAGTCTGACCAAGATCTTATGCAGCTGTAACATTAGCTCGTGGCCCTTGAACTCAATCCCATGGTTGTTGAATGCCAACACACCATACGCCTTCTTAACGACTCTGTCAACCTGCGCATGAGTGTCCTATTGACATGGACCTCCAAGATCCCTCTGATCCTCTACACTGCCAAGAGTCTTACCATTTATATTATATTCTCTCTTCAAATTGGACCTACCAAAATGAAACACTTCACACTTATCTGGGTTGAAGTCCATCTGCCACTTCTCAACCCAGTTCTGCATCCTATTGATGTCCTGCTGTAACCTCTGGCAACCCTCCAGACTATCCACTACACCCCCAACCTTTGTCTCATCAGCAAACTTACTAACCCATCCTTCTACTCCTTCATCTAGGTCATTTATAAAAATCACAAAGAGGTGGGGGTCCCAGAACAGATCCCTACAGAACACCACTGGTCACTGACCTCCATGCAGATACGAACCATCTACAACCACCCTTTGTCTTCTGTGGGCAAACCAATTCTGGATCCACAAGGCAAAGTCTCCTTCGTTCCCATGCCTCCTTACTTTCTGAAGGAGTCTAGCATGGGGAACCTTAGCAAATGCCTTACTGAAATCTATATACACTACATCCGCTGCTCTACCTTCATCAATGTGTTCTGTTACATCCTTAAAGAATTTAATCAGGCTCATAAGACACAGTGTGCCCTTGACAAAGCTATGCTGACTATCCCTAATCAGTTTATGTTTCTCCAAATGCTTATAAATCCTGCCTCTCGGGATCTTCAACACTTGTCCACCACTGAAGTCAGATTTGCTGGTCTGTATTTTCCTGGGTTATCTCTACTCCCTTTCTTGAACAAGGGAACAACAGTAGTCAATCATTTAATTTTTTTTACATCTTCTACTTATTCTTTTTATCTTAATTTTGTTTTTGAAACTGTTGGAACCTGTGACTTACAGTCTTTAGTGCGATCAAGTAAGCTAGCGCTCTGCTGTCCCCAAGAAAACTCCAGAAATGTGTTTGTGTTGCTTCCCTCAAATGTTATCAAAATTCTTAAATTTATGGATTGGACTATAGTCCAAACTAACTTTAGTTCATCTTGGCCTCTTTCAATTCTACGTTATTTTCCCCCATTCTCTCAGCCTGCCAATTGGCAGGCTGGGAATTTGGGGTTAGATGTTCTGATCTGTTTGTTTTTGTGTGAGGGAGGGGTTGAAGGGCTTAGAGGTTTGTGAGTTTTTGTTTCTCTTTCTTTTCATGTGGGGGGATTACAACTAGAGGGCAAGGGGGATTAATATCTTTCTTTCAATTACTTCTATGGTTTACTCTATTTTATGGCTATCTGGAGAAGACAAATCTTACAGTTGTGTTCTGCATACATACTTTGATAATAAAAATGAACCTTTGAACCTTGCCTTTCTCTCTTTTATACCTTTTAAATATTTCTGTGAAACTTAAGCTAATTGGGGCAGCTGCTTAATTGGACCAATATGTTCTGGTCCTGATGTGTCCCAATTAACCAGAATCCACTGTATTACTAAACACATATTACTCAATGAAATTATGGCCGATCTCTTGTATATGTCAATAGTGCCTTGTCTTGTGATTGTGGATTATAAATTTCTGAAAGAAGCACACATTTCTCAACAGACATCATCTTCTTTTGTACACTGCGAGGATCAAAGGCTACACAAAAATAATGATGGGAGACAGCTGTACTCGATTGGCAGTGAAACTTCTGACTAATATTTCATTGGGACGCGGAGCATCACTTGCTATTGATACAGTAAGGAGTAAGCTACCTATAGGAAGTAAAAAAAAAACTTGGGTATACTTTTTTAAAAAGCCATTTGCATTAATTTTGAATTTCACTGTTCAATATACATTGGGAAAATTGCTGAGCATTGTAAATGAGGCCATTTGTTATTTACTCAATTAGTTATTTGTGCATTGGAGATTCTGAACTGCTTTTTTGGACTCTGCCTTATTAATGTATCCAAACCAAAGTAATGGTGGACTTGGAAAGAAGTAAATATGAATTGAGTATTTATTTTAATGAGACAATTGGGGTGGGGCATTGCAGGGAGAGTGAATGGTACTTGGTAATGATATTTAAAAACAAATGGCAATAAAACCTTAAGGCACAAGAGAAAGCTGTTTATTTCTGATTTGCCATTTCGTTGCTTTGGGAAATCCCATTCTTGTATCCCTGAAAAAATGATATCTTTGAAAAGAATAATTTGTAAGTTACTATTGAGTTATGAGACTTCTGGAAGGTGAGGTAGAGCGGGGTGTGGGGTTAGTGGTGATAACAGGATGTGATGCTATAACCTGCATAAATTAGCATTTATTAAAAAGCAAAACAGCAGATGCTAGAAACATACACGAGTTGAAAATGGACAGTGCTGGAAAATTATATAAAGCATTGGTTAGATCACAGCAGAGGTACTATTCCAGCACTGTGTTGGTATACATTGACATTTGATGGTCAGCAATGGGCATGCAGAGAGAAAAAAAACTTGTTTTCTGCAATGTGTAACTTTAAAATGCTCCACAGCTAAGGCTGCATCTGAGGAGAGGAAAAACACAATTGTTATTGACACAAACACACTTCAGCTTAGAGTGTTTACATAAAGCAATTTTTATTGCTTAAAATCATAAAAATGTTTTTAAATGGTTAATTTAAGATCACATTTGTATCCCAAATTTGAATACTGCGTTTAATTTATGAATTTTTTTAATATAACCTAGAGCACTGTTAGAGGCGATAAGGTTGCAGATACTGGAACCTGGAGCAAAAGGCAAACTGAGGGATGAACTCTTAAAGGCTACCTCTGCTCAAAATATCAAAAGTTCCTCTCCCTCACAAATACTATTCAACCCAATGAGTTCCTCCAGCAGTAGATTTTCCAGATTCTTGTCCTCAAGTTACCGTATTTGTTTTAAGTTAGGCTGGGGGTTTTTAGTTATGTGCTTCATCTAGCGTTGCAAGCTTTTCTTAAAACAGGAAAAGCTTCAGTGATATTCAGATGCAGTTTTTACTGTTAAGTATTGCATTTCAGTGTAATTTCTTTCCACATACAGGGCTTCTCAGATAATCGTTATGGAGACATCATGATTATACGGCCAATGAGGGAATATTCATCTAAAGAAATTGCTTTCTACAATAAGCTTTTTGATGTTCCAAATGTCTTTACCCCAGCATTGGATACAAAGGTAAGATAATTCATTGCATTTAAAGGCTGAAGTATCCTGTCTGGAAATTAAAACTATAAAGTATCAGCACACTTCAAAGTAAGAGCTGTACATTGTCTAATAATTTTTTGTACTGAAAACTATGTTTGGTATAATTATATGACATGCTAGGGAAAAAAGTCCTTTTGTTTCATCTGCTCTGCATGAAGCTTGAAGTAATGTCAGTGATAAGTGACATAGGTTCTTGTGTACAAAAATCTTAGTATGTAGGATTTTGACAAGTCTCAATGAATAGTCATACAGCTCAAGAACAGGCCTTGTGGCCCAACAGGTTAATGCTGACCATGATTCTCATTCACTTGTGTTTGGTTCATATCCCTCTAAACCTTTCCTTGTAATTGTTCAGTCCCTTTTAAAAGTCCTTGATGTACCTGCCTCATCCACTTCCAGCAGCTCATTCCATGTACTGATTACCCTTTAGTTAAAAATGTTGCCCCATCTATGCCCTCTAGTTCTTGATTCCCCAACCCTGGGGAATAAAAAAGACTACCTACTCACCCTGTGACCTTCATGATTTTATACCTTCATGATTATCCCTCATTCTCCTCTGCACCAATGACCAATCTGCTCAACTCAACTTCTTCCATCCCAGCAACTTAGTTTTCTTTTACTACATCCGTTATCCTTGTATGTCGTTGATAGCAACCATCTATCAACAGTTTAATTGAAAAACTAAACTAAATACTTGGAAGTACACATGGATGCCAGTGACTTTGAATATAACTTTACCCAAAACTATTTGAAACTTTATGAAATTTGGAATTTCATTCCAACTAGTTCAGTAAGATGGCACCGAATAAAAAGGTCATTGTTCTAAGCAACTTGAAAAACTCGGCTACTGTATTACAGGCCAGTGATAAAGCTAGCATCCATCGATTGACTGAGAGTTTCGTAAACAAGTTGCAGACCGATTTCCCATCCACTGTGAGTACTGTTTACAGGTAAGGATTGTGCTGCTTTTCAGCCTTTGTAAGTGTTTTCACAAATAATGTTAAGTACATCGCAAAAACATGGAACAATGTGAATATTGCTTTTAAACCATAGTTTTATATAACAACACCTTCATTCCCCTCAGACTTTTTCCCTGTTTTACTCCCAGTTGCAGCTTATGGAAATGTTAATTAAAAGCCAAGAGATGCACAAGAACAGTATATTAGAGATTCTCCTTGCAAAATGTTCCTTCCTAAGCATGCCTTATCTTCTTGTCTAATAACATGGTTCAATTAAGAGAGGGTTTGAACATAGCTTAAGATTGAAAAAATTTGTAATTTTTAGTGGGTTTGCAAATCCATTGTAGAAACAGGTAAAATGGGGGTTAGAGAGCAAAATAGATTGCAGTAATCTGTTGTTAGCCATTTTTTCTTGTAGGACCAGTGAGAAGTTGAATACAGTTTGCTCTGATTTGAACAATGATGCTGAACAGCCAGAGAAATGCTTACTGTGTCTTTGTGCAATGAACAGTAAAATAGGTAAGTTATAAATGTTGAAAGGTGTCCTTTTCATTGCTTTACGAGGATGTTTTAGTCAGTGTTAAAAGCCCCAGTTATTTTCTGGTTAGTTTAAATTTTCCTAACTTTTTAAAAATTTTTTAAAAAGATTTTTGATTTGCCTGGAAAATATGCAAAAGGCAAATGGCAATCACATATAAAAGACATAGAATCTGGATAATTGTTGAAATTGCATGTGCCTTGCATCTAAGAAAAGATATTTAAAGTTCATATGTTCTTAAAAGCATAATTGTGTGTTCTCTCAAGAGGAAGCCTCGGCTTTTCACGCTACTCTTATATCAGAAAAATTATCACTGAAGCGGCTTCCTGATCAGGTGCCAAAGGCCACTGAGCAATCTTGCTGTGGTAATGATGGAGAAGATGACAAAGGAAAATGCTGTGGCATGCAGTCAGAATCAGCGTGCTACTCAACAAGCTGGTAGGTGTTAACAAGCAAGTAAATGTTTTCAGATGGATAAAAAAGGATAGAAATCTGCCACACCTGTTCCATTATCCATTTGATTTTAATCCATAGCCAAGTGGAAAATAATTCATTCTTTGAATTTACCAGAACTCTGATTTACTGAGAATGTGGTTAATAGGAAAATGATACAATCTAGTTCTTTAAATAAATGTAATTCCAATATCATAGAGCATTAACATTTGAAAACTAAATAATCTATTTTAAACTCAGAAGCTGTTGTCATTGACTCTTGCCACTAATTTCTTTCTGTAGCTGTAGTTTCCATCTGTGTTACTGGGACTGAATCCAGCTCTTGGGAACTTCATGCTGAGCTTCCAACCCATTGCTTCAGATGTCAAGACTCCCAGTTTACACCCATGTACTACCTACCGCCTGATTTAGATCATTGAGTTTTTATTATCCCCAGATTAAACCATTTCATACTAGCTATGCCGCTTAACACCCTCTAAAGAAATTTATCCAAGTCACAGCTGCTTGTATCCTAACCTTGCGGATTGTGCTGAACCATGATACCTTTAATCCAATACTAGTTCCTTATCAACTCATACCTCATTGTTCATTGCTGTGTCCATGCTCATTGTTGTGTCCAGTTGTGAAGATTGTGGCCTCAATTTTAACCACCCCTTTCTTCCTCTTACCCCTAATCATCAAGAACTGTTACTCCATTTCTGATCTCTTACTTATCCCAGTTACTTTGGCCCTTCTACTGGCAGCTATGTCTTTAAGCAAATAGGCTCTGAAAGATTACTGTCTAAAAGGCAATGCTTTTTCGGTACAGTGTCGGCTTATACACTTTCCTAGAGCAGCTTTGTAAAAGATGTTTTACGTTTTTTGTTCATGCAATAGCAATTTGTCTTTAAAAGTTAATTACTGGTTAAAATTCATTTGTCATTTCAGTGGAAATAGAACTACTGATCTTCTCGCACTGCTTTGCTACAGCTGTAGGCTAACTATCAAAGATATGGTGAGTCATCGTTAAAAAAAAATCCGATTTCCCAATTCTGCGGTTGTTCAAGAGATGTTTATTTAATACATTTAAAACAAAAAATTAATAAGTTCTCCATCAGATCAGATAGAATCAGTCTTAAGTATTAACTGTGTCTCATTCTATGAAGAGTGAAAGGGTTAATACTTTAGATCAATTGTGATAATATTTCTAACTTTAAAATAAGCTCTGATTTAATGGCTTGATAAACATTGTTTCTGTTTAAGGTATCAAATTTGATTCAAAAGCATGTAATTGTAGGATCCAACAACACACGTGCATTAATTCCATATTTTGCCTATAAACTGTCTATCATTACTTAAAATATTGAACAGTACAGCACAGGAATAGGCACTTTGGCCCATGATGTGACTGCTATGCATCATGCCAATATAAATTGCACGTCTGACTGTGCATAGTCAATATCCTTCTATTCCTTGCCTTTTCGTGTATCTGTCTACATGCCTTGTAACTATTGCTCTTGAATCTGCTTCTACCTCTTCCCTTTGCAGTGCATTTCAGGCACTGACCAATTTCCACTTAAAATAAAAATGTGACTAGTAAATCGCCTTTAAACCATCCCCTATCACCTTAAAGCTGTGCCCTCTATTATCTGATGTTTCCACATAAGGATAAGGACTTCTATCTATTCCTTTCATAATTTTACCTGCTTGTCAGATCTCCCCTTTGCCTTTGATGTTCCAGAGAAAATGATGTTGGTCAAACTACTCTACAGTTCATACTTTCTAATCCAGGTAACATGCTGGTGGAACTGTTCTGTAACCTCTCAGCCTCCACATGCTGCCTATAATGTAGCAATCAGAACTGTACACAGTACTCCAAATAGTGCCCAAAATTTTATACTGATGCAACATGACTCCAACGAATGCAACACATGAAATGCTGGAAGAACTCAGTGGATCAGGCAGCATCTATGCTGGAAAGTGGACAGTTACCATTTCTGGTTGCAACCCTAGACCCTTCAGTTGGGACTGAAAAGAAAGAGGGCACCGTCTTCCAGCCCACTTGCCTGTCTCACGTGGATTCACCTATCACCTGCCATCTCGTGCTCTACCCTCTTCCCCCCGAGATGATTTCTGTATTGCCTGCACACTAATCAGCCCATCTACATTTTCAGATTAAGAGTCTTGTATAACACCATGTTCATATACCTCAGTTAGAATAATATTCCTCTACCTCTATCATATCTAATTAGTTGAAGTAAGTGTGTGTATCTGTCCAGATCGCTCATCATTCACTCACCTAAATTAATGCAGGAAATTTGGATTAGTGTTGATAGACATAATGGTCAGCACATATACAGTGGGCTAAATGTCCATTTCTTTGCTATACAACTGACTCAATAAAAGACAACTGTCATAGTGCAGAGTTAAACAATAAAAGTTTTGCAAAGTTTTTCAAATACTTTCCAGTAGGCTGCAAATTGCATCTTTTGAGCCCCAATCATATAACTGTATTAGCAAGTTTAGTGTTTATGCACTTATGGAAGTAAGAGGGTGTACTTCTTCAATAGCAGAAGGAGTTGGTTGACAAGGATACATGCAAGCTCTTTGCTTCTTGATGACAGGAGGGATATGCCTGTGTAATTGCCACAATCTGCTTTGTCTCCCTTCTTGAAAATGGTCACTATCAGAACATCCCAGAGCTCTGAGGGCAGTTGTTCCTTTTCCCAAACCTTCTGGAGCAGGGCACGTAGGAGTGTTGGTCCTCCTTCCTGAAGGATCTTTGCTGGGATCCCGTCAGGACCAGCGGCTTTGTTGCTTTTCAGGCTCCTGAAGGCTTCATGGATCTTCTTCCTACCGGGAAGATCCCGTGTGTCTTCTCTCACAGGTCTTTGGAGACCTTGCTTAGTAACCTCTGGTTCAGTAGTGCTGTTGTAGTTAAGAAGTTGATTGCAGGGGGCTTAATCTGTAGTAATCTGAACCGTACAAAATGCTGGAGGAGCTCAGCAGGCCAGGCATCTATGGAAAGGAATAAACAGTCAACGTTTCGGGCTAAAACCTCATGAAGGATTTTGGCCTGAAACGTCAACTATTTATTCCTTTGCATTGATGCCTGGCCTGCTGAGTTCCTCCAGCATTTTGTGCATGTTGCTTTGGATTTCCAGCATCTGCAGGTTTTCTCGTGTTTGTGAACCCGAACCATACACAGTTTTAGGTGGCACTGAAGAAGCTTCATGTCACCAGAGGTATTTGAAGTATTCCCTGAAATCAGTGTGGTTTCCACCATCTAGAGGCACTACACACATTATCTTCACAGCATGCTAATTATAGGAAAATGCTGTGAAGAAAGGGAACACTTGTACTTGGCCTTCATAAATTTGACAAAAGCATTTGATACAGTGGACTGTCAAGCTCTCTGACATATTATCAGGACATGGCTGCCCTGACAAGGACTTTATACCAACACGCAATAGTGTCAGTATTTCTGTCAACCACAGTACTCAACGAGTTTAACAGGACTGTATCATTGCACCTCCCTAGTTGCAATCTTTATTCCTGCCACATTTCACCTGATTGGCCAAGACCCAAGACCTGTCACAAGAAATCCCCACTCATGTCTAGAATGTACAACAAGCTTTTCAACCTCAACCATTTCAAGGCCAAGAACGAGGGTCAGCACCACCACTATAAAGGAGCTTCAGTATGTGGATGATACCACCACCATGGATCACTCTGAAGACCTCCAATGTATCCTGAATAAATAGGGCTCTGTTTCTTGTCTTCTTTTAATATTCAGAACACAGGTCCTATATCAGCCACTGCCCAACCAGCCATTTATCCAGTCCTCCATAACAGACAATGATAACGCCCTTGAAAAAGTAGACCACTTCCCTACCTTGGCAGCATTCTCTCCTCAGAAGCAGACATCAACTCTGAAATCAACCACCGCCTGAGTAATGCAGATGAAACACTTCAAAGATAACATTAAAATCTGCCTGAAGAAATACAACATTACATCTAATAAACTGGGGCGACATTGCATTCAAATGTTACACCTGAAGGAAATCTGTTCAAGAGGAGCTGTGCTGCATGACAGTGATTTCTGCTGTGCTGCAGAGAACAAACAGCAATTGTAAACGATGAGACTGACAATCAAAAGACCCAACCACTAACCAGAGTCATCAGAAATAAGTAGCCCAGGAGATTATAGACCAGTGAGTCTTACTTCAGTGGCTGGTAAACTGATGGAGAAGATCCTGAGAGGCAGGATTTATGAACATTTGGAGAGGCATAATGTGATTAGGAATAGTCAGCATGGTTTTGTCAAAGGCAGGTCATGTCTTAAGAGCCAGATTGGATTTTTTGAGGATGTGACTAAACACATTGTTGAGGGTAGGTGTAGTGTATATAGATTTCAGCAGAACATTTGATAAGGTATCCCATGCAAGGGTTATTGAGGAAGTAAGGAGGCATGGGACATTGCTTTGTGGATCCAGAACTAGCTTGCCCACAGAAGACGAAGAGTGCTAGTAGACGGTTCATATTCTGCATGGAGGTTGGTCACCAGTGGTGTGCCTCAGGGATCTGTTCTGGGACCTCTACTTTTGGTGATTTTTATAAATGACTTGGATGAGGAAGTGGAGGGTTAGTAAATTTGCTGATGACACAAAGGTTGGAAAGGTTGGGGATGTTGTGGATAGTGTGGAGGGCTGTCAGAGGTTACAGCAGGACATCGATAGGATGCAAAACCGGGCTGAGAAGTGGCGGATGGAGTTCAACCCACAAGTGTGAGGTGGTTCATTTTGGTAGGATAAATATGATGGCAGAATATAGTATTAAAGCTAAGACACTTGGCAGTGTGGAGAATCAGAGGGATATTGGGGTCCGAGTCTATAGGACACTCAAACGTTGTCCACGTTGTCTCTGTGATTAAGAAGGCATATGGTGCATTGGCTTTCATCAATCATGGGATTGAACTTGAGCTGAGAGGTAATGTTGCAGCTATATAGGACCCTGGTCAGACTCCACTTGGAGTACTGTGCTCAGTTCTGGTCGCCTTACTACAGGAAGAATGTGGAAACCATAGAAAGGGTACAGAGGAGATTTACAAGGATGTTGCCTGGATTGGGGAGCATGCCTTATGAGAATAGGTTGAGTGAACTCAGCCTTTTTTCCTGGAGTAATGGAGGATGAGAGGTGACCTGATGGGAGGTGTATAAGATGCTGAGAGATATTGATTGTGTCGATAGTCAAAGGTTTTTTCCCAGGGCTGAAATGGCTAGCTTGAGAGGGCACAGTTTTAAGGTGCTTGGAAGTAGGTACAGAGGAGATGTCAGGAGTAAGTTTTTTTGTGTAGAAAGTAGTGAGTACATGGAAAGTGCATGGTGGAGGCGGATACGATAGGGTCTTTTAAGAGGCTCCTGGATGGGTACATGGAGCTTAGAAAAATAGAGGGCTATGGGTAACCCTAGATAATTTCTAAGGTAAGGACATGTTGGGCTGAAAGGCCTGTATTGTGCTGTAGGTTTTCAATGTTTCTAATATGTGGATCCCAGATCGGCCTTTACAGCCATCTGAGGACCCACCAATAGACAACCCCTTAGGCAAACATCATACTCGACTCAAGTGATCGCACTACTATTATCACAGAAGACATGAAAATCAGAATATAATATCGGTTATTATGTTATAGAAAAACCATATCATAACTCTTATTCTCTTCCACAACTGCAAGAAGTTCCCCTCTTACATTTGGGCCAGCAGTATAGTAATGATTGTTTTCATTTGGCTGTTCATTTCTAGGTGTCACTGGATCTCTTACCACAATACGTCCTCTCTGAAGCAGAGCGCAGAAAACGCAGGTGAATTTACACTTACTGAATTAAGATGAAGTATAAATTTAAATAAATTGCTAGGCTGTATATAAAGTAAAATTTTGGTTGAATTAATGAGCTTTTATGTGTATAATTTATCTTGGCCCTCAGCAGTAGAAACTAATCTTATTCTAATTAATGCTCAATCTTTGCTTTCTGTACACACCATGTCTATAGTACAAGAGTTGGAGGTTTGCTCGCAACCTCCAACAATGTCAATTCACTATTGCAGATAACTTTGTTCCTCACCACAATTGCAATATTGAAAGGAAGTTAGCATTCGTTCACTAGCAGAGCCAAGGGCAGCTCTTGTAAATAAATCCTGTGGCTCCCTAAAAAAAGTGATGCGTGATCTTGCACATTTCCAAAAATCTAGTAATGTAACATTGTCAAAGGCACAGGACAAAGTTTAAAAACTTTCACCCTACCAGTTTTTCAGCACTTGATAAATTTCCATTACGTCTTTTGTAAATCACTAAAAAGAATAAACAGTGAAAGGTCAACCTGTAGATTTAAAGTGCAATCTAAAATACCATGCCTTAAAAATCCACCCAAAATCAGATCAGTAACTGTGCTTTGGAACTTTAGCGGTAATTTTAATACCACTATTAAAACAATGAAGGAGCAAAACTGAGGCATAATTAAGAGAACTTGGTTACCTCATTTAGTATCAAAAATACAACAGGGATAGAGGATTTCTAACTACTGATTCATTGGCAATATTGAGAAAGTCAAGCATTTGCAATGTACCTATCTTAAAAACCAGATCAGAATCAGGTTTCATATCACAGGCACATGTAAAATTTGTTGTTAAGAGGCAACAGTACATTGCCATACATAATAACTATATTTTATACATCTATTGCAATTAAGTTAAATGAAATAAGTAGTGCAAAAAGAAAAAAAGTACTGAGGTAGTGTTCACGGGTTCACTGTCCTTTCAGAAATCAGATGGCTGAGGGGAAAAAGTTATTCCCGAATCATTGAGTGGGGGTCCTTAATCATGGATGCCACTTTTTTTGAGGCATCGCTCCTCAAAGATGTTCTGGATGCCGGGGACGATAGTGCCCATGATGGAGCTGACTGAGTTTACAACTTTCTGCAGCTTATTTCAATCCTGTGATTGAAAATTGGAGCTGATAACTAAATTTGGATTTAATGTTTATTCTCTCTTCAGCTGAACTCTTATATTGAGAGCTGCACCCAAAATGGAAACGGTAATTGACAAATCTGATGTGGTTTGTTTTAGAGCACAGGTGAAGGAACAGATCAAGGAGTTCCTGTTAACTCCCGAGAAGGAAACGGATGCTGCTAGCTCTTGACCAGTCTGCCTGGATTTGCCATATTGGAGATTATGTACTGACTATCCATGTAGCAGAAGCAAATGTGGTCTGAATAAATTATGAATTGCAACTTGCCTTGTCATTCTGGCACTTGGCGTTTAAATAGTTAGGTTTCCATGTTCAATCCTAGGAATTTATAGCAAGTACAATGCAGATTGTCTATGTATTACAACAATCACAACACTGATGTCTTAGTCTGATTTGTAATCATTGGTTTGTATACTTACTTTGTGCTGCTCTGTAAGTTGGCCTCAACATTAAAATGTCCCATTTGTAAATAAATTTGTTGAAATATTAAATTCTAAAACTGTTCCTACATATAGAGTGGTGAGATTTTCTATTGCATTACTTTTAAAGATGGTTATTTTTAAGGTTTACATTTGTTATTATCATTTTGATTAGAAATAGAGAACTGATTGGTTTAACCTACATTTCATTATAAAACAGCACTTTTACAGTGTCCAACTGAAATCAAAAGCAGGCATCTCTGCAGTGACTGACCCAAGTTCAGTCCTGGTCTCCAGTGCTGTGTGTGTGTGGAATTTGCATGTTTCCCCTGTATGCATGTAGAGCACCCTTTGGATGCTCTAGTTTCCTCTTACATCCCAGAAAATGTGGTTTGCTAGGTTAATGGGCCACCATAAATTGCCCATAGTGTGTCGATGAGTGATAGATGCAATTGGGGGGGGGGGTACTCAGAATTTATGGGTGCTTGATGGTCAAAATGGAAGGGTATTGTTTCTATGTTGTATCTTTCTATGTCAGGATTATTAAATACTGAATGGAAAATTTAAATAGTTGAAAGCAAATTATGGCAAATTTCAGAAATTGTATTTGACCTCAAACAGTACTCGAACCAGACATGCCATTTTTCTTCAAAGCTTGAATAAACTCCATTTACAAGCAATCTGTATCTCTATAATTTGGTTTTACTTATACTAGTTTTAGAAATTATACCCACTTTAAAATTCTGACTGAAGGTCTTTTTCTTTTGGAACAATATCTTTATTCTAGATGTTTTGCAATCTTATAAAAGTGGACATATCTCCCCTGCCCCCCAACAGTCAGTACTCATGCTTCTCATCTTCTGATCTGCTTCATCTGCATTTATGCGTGATTCAGAAGTTCGACCTAAAATCTTGACAATTCCTTCCTGCACCCGGAGATGTTGCTCAGCCTGCTGAGTCCCCCAAGATATTACTGCTCTGGATTTCAGCATTTGCAGTCTCTTGCTCTTGCCTTACATCTCACTTTATTCCCCCCACCTCTCTTTTGTAAACTGTAACTGTCCTACTTTTCCCACAGTTCAGACAGATCTTTGACTGAAATGTTAATTTTTTTTCTCTTTCCATAGATACTACTTGACTTTTGTAATTTTTCCCCAAGCCAGTCTACCCAGTATGAATTGAGAAGAAAAAGATGAGAAACATCTCCAGTTTTCTTTCTGCTGCACAAGGAAAAAAAGCCATATACCCCAACACCTTCCGCCCACCTTACAACACACAAATGCAAGGGATCACTAAATATTTGAAGAAACAAGTGATAGTTGGAAAAATATCAGTTCAAGAAAAAAGAACAAAATTGAATGGATAGATGTAACTTTTTGCATTTAACAGAAAAGATGCCACAAGCAATTAGTCACACTAGAAACTGGTGGCAGTCACACAGTAAACAAGGTCATAAATTGTGCAATGCACACTTTTTCTACTGTCAGCTTTTCAAGGAAACTACTTTCTCAGTTCATCCAAAAGTAAAAGCCCAGGAGCACCAGGGTCTGAGAACAAGTCAACAATTAGTGTACGTCTTGGATGCAGTATCCTCAACTCACATTTCAATGGGGAACATTAAGTTAGATAATTCAGTGGAGCTCCTTAGATTTCAAGCTGTTCATGCCCTGACTTGTGATCTCTTGACCAACACACATTGAGTGTACCACTCATAGTACAAGAATTGATTGGGCTAGGGCTAGGTGGATTCTGTATGACATTATGTCTCACCTCACCTATATTTTCCCGAAGTTCCAAACCAGACTACTACTACTAATAAAGGCAGAATAAATGCTGACTCACTTCTCCTCACCCCACCTCAAAAAACAGCTGCCACTGTTTGTTAGGAATGACAAAGGCCCTCTTTTTGCACATTAATCTGCGCCAAATTCCACAGTATTACTAATTCTGTTCAATTTCATTATTTCCTGTTAAGTTCCTGTCGAAATGCTTTGTAAGCTTTTTGCACAAATAAAGAGAATTCTTAAATTGCGGATTATTTGAATTACGTAATGCTGGAAAAGCTAAAAATAGCAAGTAAACCAAGTTTCACAAGGATTAGTTTTAAGACTTCAATAACAGAAGCTTCTAGAAATTATGATAACCTTTAAAGTCTGTTTGTCTAAACAGCATATATTAACAAAATTTGCATTGTCAACAAAATCTGTATTTTAGTAATATTTGCATTTTTAAACATCAGAGCCCAATGAAAGAGAGAGTTGTGTTTTAATTGTTATGGCACCTCTCCACCACACTCTCTACCAACCCCAGCTCACTCAAAGAATGGAGATCTCTTCATCGGCTTTTTTGTCCTCTTCCAGAGATCCCATTCTTAATCACCATTAGTCCCAGATGAAGATGAAGATAGAAATAGGTGAAGCGGGCTCCTCAATCTACATTTTGTAACTGTAGTGCTTTTTACATTTTATCAATATTTCCTGTGCAACTAATGCAGATAGCTGTACAGACACCAACTCTGGATTTCATAAATTATGATAGTAATGATACATGATAGTTCATTAAAAAAATCTTGACTACAACATAGATGTTAGAAAGACAGTAAGAAGCCTTTTAAAAACAAATTTGGCAAGTTCCAATCGACTCTTACCAATTTTTAATGGATGCACCATAGAAGCATCCTATTTGGTCGTGTAATGGCTTGATATGGCAACTGCACTGCATGTGACTACAGGAAACTACAGAGTTGTGAACACAACTCAACACATCATGGAAGCTAATCTCTCCTTCATGGATTGCTGTACTTCCTACTGCTTCAGTAAAGCAGCCAGCATAATCAAAGATCCCTCCCACCCTGGACATTTGCTCTTCTCTCCTCTTTCACTGGCTAGAAGATAGCAAGCGTGAAAGCTCGTACTACCAGCCTCATGGACAGTTTCTACCCTGCATTATAAGATCACTAATTGGTTCCCTAGTACAAGAAGATGGACTCTTGTCCTCACAATCTACCTCTTATGATCTGCACCTTATTGATTACCTGCACTGGACGCTAGCTGTTAAACTTTATTCTGCATTTTTATTGTTCTATCTTGATACACTGCTATGATCTGATCTGTATGATCAGTATACAAGAAAAACCGTTCATTGTATCATGGTACTTGTGACAATAGTAAACAAATTCCAATATGAAACATGGCATTTTAACTCTTAGATTTAACATGCAACTATATAAACCTTTATGAATAATAACTTAATAAATGCATATTCAGCATTATGGACACCAAATTTACTTTATCATAAAATAACTCAGGTCTGAATTCATAAGCATGACTAGGAACAGGTGCAGATTAACTTTGATCAGAAAGTTTGTGGAGCTCATGATGACTGCAATGACCATTTTTATACAAACTAATTAAACTGCAAGAGAGATAATTGCTCAGACTAAAAAGCTTGTCAAGTAAATTTTCAAAAATGCAATTCTGAAAGACAGGCAACATATTGGTTAAATTACTAGATTTGCATCCAAAGAAAACAGAATAAATCTGCAATTAAAAAATCTCAGTAACCCACTGTATTATTGCAGAACGATATCTGGTTCACCAATGTGCTTCAGGAGAAGGAATCTTCCAAGGTCTGGCCTATGTGCATCTCCAGATACAGCATTATACCTAACTATTTCCAAAAACTTAGCAAGCCTCTGTGTATAGAGGTCAATTCGGGATTGATAACGAATGCTGGTTTCATCAGCAATATCCACATCCATGAATGAATGAAAAAAAATATGAAAATTGGTTTTGTATTCACTATGAGAAATGTAATTTCATAGTTATAAAAGTGGTATGAATATTCTTTTCAAACATCTAAAATTCAATATTTAAAATTTAGTTCAGTAGATAGTGAAATGATGGCCACAAAAGTTTGTGACAATGTATTGATAACAGAAAAGTGAACACTGTAAGCTAGACAGGATTGAATCCCTAGCAAATTCTAAATGTCACAAATTTTCTGAGAGTAAATAGTTTATCTTTTTCACAAGAAGAAATATCATCTAACTAGTCATTAAGCTGATCTCATGGTGTAAGTAACTTGATTTAAGCTGAACTGCAAGACTTAGATACCAGCATTAAGCAGTTCATAAAATGTACCACCTAAAAACATTAGAGTGCCTGTTGAGACCCTACAGTCCTGAAGAAGAGTCTCAGCCCGAAACATCAACTGTTTATTCTTTTCCATTGGCCTGCATTTTGTGCGTGTGGCTTTTGATTTTCAGCATTGGAAGACTTTCTTGTGTTTGTAATTTAAAGTGTCTGCCTAATTCAATTCCTCCAATACAAATATTAGAGGGAACACTTTCAAAATATATCATCCCTTAAATATGTCAAAAAATTGATCAAGCTGAGTTGTTAAACAGACTAGTGATGAAATAAACCACACCACCAGAAACAATGTCATTTAATAAGTTATGGATACAACATTCCCAGTCCATTTTGTAATATTTCCTTTGATCAATTTTAGAGTTATTTTACAAAGCATATTCTGATAGTGTTCCCATTTGCAAGATTCTGACTTATGACATATCATTTTTGTCAATAAATTAAATGCATTAAAAGCTTATTTTAAATTCACCTCACTAGAAAGTACAAAACAACCAATAATTAATTGGCAGCATATTTTACACCCACTGATTATTCCTTTGTCATTTCCTGCAAACTGAGTGTAAATAATTAGCATATATAAAGACAATTACTTCCTCCACTGTGCAGTTGAGCCAACATGGATGTCACAAGCTTGGTTGCTGCTATTTTCCCCCAAGGTCCATCACTCTAACAACATCCACCATAGTATCTCTGTTTGAAAAGGGATGGACATACAGGTCTCCTGTATAAGCTGCCTTCACCTACTATCTTTGGTGGCCACCCACCACTTTTCTGTCTGTACAGCTATCATTGTCAGTGTAACCGGCTCACTAAACATGTTCAGAATCATGGACACAGCGTAGTGATTCCATCCACAGCTCCAGCTGAACAGTGGGACTCAGTCAGTCAGTGAGGAGCAGATACACTTCTGCACATGCCGTGACTTAGCACTCCAGAATTCCCACATTTAACAGTAGGACCATGCACTTCAAGAGTCCCAAATTCTCCTGCCATGTTCTTTAGTTTAGAGTTCTGTTTCTGCTAGAAAACTAAACTTCCTACTTTAAACACCAACTACTGTAGTCCAAGAACTTGAAAGAGTTCGAGTTACAAAGTACCTAACATTTGGATACATCCACTACCATGTGCTGTAACCTTTACTTATGCACATGAAAGTAGCAAAATTAAAATGCTCCCCTGTTGCTGCTCACCAAAGCCCACACTCTGAAAGCTCTACAATCTGCTGTGCATAACCCACTTGTGACTTCTGAATCTCTGCCTTTATTCACACAATAAGCTCCCAGTCCAAGCAACAGAATTTAATTAATTTCAATTGAAAAGGTGACAATTACAATTAAAAAGAAAGGATCCCACTTTAAGGTGCCTTGGTTACCTGCTCAATTGAAGACTGCAAGCTTCAGCCTAAAAAAAAGTCTACAAAAATTAAAAGGCAAAGAAAAAAGGATGAACATAATAAGGTGTGAAATAATTCTACCTTTTTCACATTTATAAATCATGTCACTTGCAGGATCTGTTTCATTCTATCTGAAACTGAAGGCATTGCATTATTTTCCTGCACTCTTGTTTAATACTTAAAGATTTTATCATCCTTGGTAGAAAGTAAGTTTATGCTGAATGTAATAGACACAAATGAAATTGAATAGATTACAAGTAACAAAATTTTCAAACAGAAGAAATGATATACATATTTATATTTAAAAAGTTATAGACTTTAATTATAATTATATTAATTAAATCACTAAGGGGAGTAATAAGTCATGGTTTATCTTAAGAGTAAACTATTCAATTGCACACTGAACTTCTATATCCTGCAGCTTAAACTAGGTCACCAAAGTCCATGGAACATTTACAGCCTTTGGTTTCTTACATACTTTTAAATTTCAAGTTATTTCTTCGAAGCAAGGAGAGGAAGATCTCCAGAGGAAATGGTTAATCTCAATAATTGAGCTGCAAATCCTTGCTTACGAATCAATTGTGAATAAAATATTAAACTTTTATTAAGCGCTTTAAGTAGGATATTTGCTTCCCTCAGTAATTTAGAATTTTGCCTGAACATTTCCGCATTATTGAATTTTGTATTAATAATAATAATGTGATTTTAGCTGAGCATATTGCAGTCTGTCAGATTTGGATTTGACAAGGAATGCTAGAAAGAAAGAGAAATCTCAAATCAGATTGGAGATGCTTTGATTTTAAAATTTGTTATTCCCTCATCCAATAACAAAGAAAATGCCATTAAACTTTAAACACAAGGTGATTAAAGATATGTTAGCTTGTGTGCCAGCTGTCAGGCTGACCTAGACAAGGAACCAATTTTCTTTTCACAATTAGGAAAATACACAATCATAGTCATTCAAATTATTTCTTTAATTTAGAAACAAAGTATCAATATTCCTTACAAATACTTTTTATTTATATAATATATATAATATATGGATATTCTGTAATTACAATCAACTGCAACATGACTTTAACAGTTTTATTACTGGTTTTTTTGCACAAAAGCCCTAAAAGTTATTCCAAAATAGTAATTTTATTGCAGCCAGATTAGAGAAAGAATCAAAAGCACTTTCGGAAAAAGACACTGGGCCATAAACTCATCAGTTTGAAATATGAAATAAACAAGAAAAAGAAGAAAATGGTCATTTGATACAACTATGATGTTGCAGTGTCACACTGTCATAATGTTATTGAAGCAATTTGACTTCCTACATCTAATCTGACAGCCTTCCACTGATTGTTCTCACCGTATAAAGTTTTGATGAGTTACTCTGGGATTCCTTATCTACATCTACAGTGTTTCATGACATCAATAATATTTCTGAACAAATGATCTTCTGGCAAGCATTTTTTTTCCAAAAATATTCTTTTTTAAAAAATATAAAAATGTGTCAATAACGCCTGAAGTCTCAACTTCCTTGAGGTTTGTTTGCAGGACTGTGAACAACTTGAAACTTTGTCCATCATGAAGTACAACTGTATTGTCAATCTTCCTCAAGTGTCCTCAAGCCCCATGAGACCAGCAATAGGTTTAGTTCTCCCAGTTGCACTGGGTAAACAACCTGTCCTGTCACTCTGACCCAAACTACATAGCTAGTCAAAATGAGCATTTAATAACACAAAAACTCAGACCAAAGATAGAAAGAAGACAGCCTAGTTTCTCCCCTGTTCAATACACAGTCTTAAGCAATATAACATTGCCATTGATTCATTTCAGAGTTTAAGTACAACTCCGTGGATAGTGTTTAAGGCATTAAGTTCATTGTACTAACACTAGTGAAGGAAAATCTCTTCTCCAGAAATGAACAATTGACTAAAGACAGCATAAGAGGTTTGTGACCATCTGAGGTAAATTTGTAATCAAACAGGATGTGCATATTCATCTCGGCTCAGTAGAGAGGAATGAGAGTGCCAGAAGGGGAGGATAAGATGGGGACAAAAGCAGAAAGAAAAAAATACAAAGAAAGAGTATTGTTAATCCTTCTCTCTAGTCCACTTAATCATTGTTTCTGGTGATCTGTACAAGAAGATTAGCTTGGCATAGAGCTCTTCTTCCACTTCCAATTCTCCATTCTCTCTCACAAGGAAAATATCATGGCAGAGTTTTAAGATACGATCCACACAAGGCAGCTCCTCAAACATAATAGAATAGGAGATCTCACTGAAGAAGCCTCGCACAAACTTCCCAACAACCAGCACAATTGAGATGTAAAGACCCATTATTCTGAAAAAAAAAGAAGAAAATCCAGGTAAGGCAAAACAATCCAATTCAGCAAGACTCCCCATTTGGAAATATGATCAACATTGGATTGAGGTAATACACATAAAAAGCTGGAGGAACCCATCAAGCCAGAAAGCATCTATGGAAAAGAGTAAACTGTCTCCGTTTCGGGCCGAGACCCTTTATCAGTCCTGATGAAGGATCTTGGCCTGAAACGTTGACTGTTTATTATTTTCCACAGATGCTGCCTGGCCTGCTAAGTTCCTCCAGAATTTTGTGTGCAACACTTTGATTTCCAGCATTTGCAGATTTTCTCTTGATTGTGATTCAACATTAGATTGACTCTCATTCAATAGAAGACTTTTTATTTCATGTCTCTTAAAGCCAGGTTGCACTGGGAGAGCTTTACAGAACTGTAAGCTCTCGACAAAGCAAGTATACAGCCAGTCTCTCATACCTGCAGATTTAAATCATTTATTATATTTTTTGTTCATTTTTTATTATGCTCTTTATACTTAGTGCTTTTTATGCTGCATTGGACTTGGAGTAACAATTATTTCATTTTCCTTTCTACTGTGTACTGAACAATGGCAAACTATCTTGAATCTTAAAAAACGTTGTTCACCTGTAGTTGTGCTGCCCAACATATGGTGGTCCAGCTTCTTTTTGTGAGGTGGTGCTGTGTTCCAGCTACCCCCCAGACAGGAGTACATTTAACAGCAGAACTCAGGGAGATCTGAAGGAACCTTCCCTCAACTACACCAATGCCTCAGAATTATTTCATCGGCTTAGGTGATGTGGAATGTCAGAAGGTAGAATTTTTAAACTTACTAAGTACCTAATAACACTTTTGAATAAAAATATTACTATTCGCTAAAATAGGTGAAAATTGTTTATCAATTAATTTACATATCGGGTGGATGAAGGGAAGGGTTATCACTGGTAATTCTACGGTTCTGTAAATTGCAGGTTCCTTTGATTGAAGACGTTAATGAAGCCACTCAGTGAGACAGGAGAAGAGTAGAGTCTTTGGTACAGTTGTATCAGTATGCTACCGATTAGGAAATATTTATTAAGTACATGTCTGAATCAAGCACGTGCCTTCAACGTCCAAAGAAGTAGAAAGATTAAATAGCCATATCATAGATTAACAGCACTAAATCCGTCTTTGAGCTTAACCCATATTTACTAACTTGCTTTAAGTAAATGTTGAGATATGACTTTAATCAAATTAACTAAATTCATAATATTTAATCATTTTCATTGCTACTGCATTCATTACAGTGTAGAATGTTTTATTAGAGTTTTGCAAGATAAAGAAAATGACGACTGATGATGTTATATTTATAGAAGAATCTTACCCATGTCCAGCGAGGAAACCGAGGCTCGGTGGGCTGACTTTGTCACTAAAGATGACCATCTGCAGTTCATTACACTTGTTTTGTTTACATTTCTTCGTTTTGGTCTGTATCACCCACCACTCCAAGATAACATCGGAATCATTTGCATTCTTACCAACATGCCTTTGCAGTTCCATTGTCACATTCAGATAGCTATTTTCATGCTCTGTCAATAGTGAAAAGTTGTTCATGAATTAGTTTAGAAGAAGAAAAAGAATCATTAGGTTTAACTGGCCAATTGAGATTCTTCTTGTCAATTACAAAGGACAGAACTCCACATGGAGTACTTGCTGCTGGTACTGTCATTGAAAGTTTTATCACTGTATAAAAGTGATGATGGTCAGTACCACAGCAACACAATCAATTTACACGTCTAGCTGCAAAGTCATAGGGTGAATTCAGCTACAGTTCTTCTTTGAATCAGAATTCTCATGCTTCATACACGTGGGATTTCTTATTGACTTACAGTGTTTGCTTAAGATAAAGTTTTAGCCATGCATTCTATCATCTTGGTCACGTGAGTGGCTGTCTCGGTAGCTTTTCCTGTGATCGCAAGACCCCTTTGGACATTGTTAATCTGACTTGCCACAAGTTCGATTCACTGATTTTCTGGATGCGAGCAGGGACGGATGGAGGGGGCTTAGTCCTTGGTCATAGTGAGGATTGGGCCTGAAGCCATGTGTGGCTTGTTTGCAGCCACTCAGGGTGAGGGGACTTCACCAGGGGCCGTGTGGCACAGTGTCCAGAACGGAGTCGGAGCCGCCCTCCCATGGTTTTGCTCGACAGAAGACAAGCTCTGTTGCGGCCGCCTGCAGATTTTTTAGTGTCTCTCAAAGGACCGGGGCCTCAAGCTGCGGGGTCACTTGCTTTTCAGCTACTGGAGGTGATGCATCGCACTCGTCCTGGGGTGGCATAGCGCAGATGTGGCAACTGAAGATTTTAAATACACTGAGGGGTCTGGACTATATCCATGTATATTTGTCTGGTTCTGTTTTTACCAATATTCTATAAGTGCTTGAATATACAAGGGACTAGGCCTCAAAGCCGCGGGTTCGTCTGGCGGGAGCCGGGGCAAGGACTGGGCCTCAAAGCTGCAGTGTTGCCTCGCCAGCGCTGGGGCCGGTTGGGAGATGATGTTGGTGAATGGGGTTCTGGACTGTATATCTACATGCGTATTCTACATTGTAATTTTACTGATATTCTGTAATGTGTTTGTTGACTTGTATGAATCAAGCCACGGCGTGGCGGGGGGTGGGGGAGAGGGAGGTGGGCCTCGAGACTCATATTTCATGATTGTGATCTTCTGTGTAAATGTTGATAATGTGTCTTTGGCCCTTAATCCCGCAGTAACACTGTCTCATTTGACTGTTTCATATATGGTTAAATGACAACTAAATTTGAATTTAGACCCATTGTCTCAGCTTGCTCCTGCCCCACCAACCTCATTTCTGCATACCTCGACACTGTTTTATCCCCCCTTGTTCAATCCCTTCCCACCTATGTTCATGACACTTCTCACACTCTGGAATCCATGTTCCAAGCCTATAGTGGTATCTGTCCCCCACTTTTCCTTCGCTACATCGACGACTGCATTGGCACTGCTTCCTGCATGCATGCAGAGCTCGTTGATTTTATTAACTTTGCCTCCAACTTTCACCCTGCCCTCAAGTTTACCTAGTCCATTTCCAACACCTCCCTCCCCTTTCTAGATCTTTCAGTCTCTATCTCTGGCGACGGTTTATCTGCTGATGTCTACTATAAGCCTACGGACTCTCATAGCTACCTGGACTATTCCTCTTCCCACCCTGTCTCTTGCAAAAGCGCCATCCCCTTCTCGCAATTCCTCCGCCTCCGCTGCATCTGCTCTCAGAATGAGGCTTTTCATTCCAGGACGAAGGAGACGTCCTCCTTTTTTAAAGAAAGGGGCTTTCCTTCCTCCACCATCAACTCTGCTCTCAAACATATTTCTCCCACTTCACACACATCTGCTCTCATCCCATCCTCCCTAGGAATAGGATTCCCCTTGTCCTCCGCAGGGATCGCTCCCTACACGACTCCCCTGTCCATTCGTTCCCCCCCTCCATCCCTCCCCACCAATCTCCCTCCTGGCACTTATCCTAGTAAGCGGAGTAAGTGCTACACGTGCCCTTACACTTCCTCCCTCACCACCATTCAGGGCCCCAGACAGTCCTTCCAGGTGAGGCGACGCTTCACCTGTGAGTCGGCTGGGGTGATATACTGCGTCCGGTGCTCCCGATGCGGCCTTCTATACATTGGCGAGACCCGACGCAGACTGGGAGACCATTTCACTGAACATCTACGCTCCGTCCGCCAGAGAAAGCAGGATCTCCCAGTGGCCACACGTTTTATTTCCACGTCCCATTCCCATTCTGACATGTCTATCCACACCCTCCTCTGCTGTCAAGATGAAGCCACACTCAGGTTGGAGGAACAACACCTTATATTCCGTCTGGGTAGCCTCCAACCTGATGGCATGAACATTGACTTCTCTAACTTCCGCTAATGCCCCACCTTCCCTTTGTATCCCTTATTTATTTATTTATTTATTTGCTTATTTATTCTTTTCTTTTTTTCCCCTCTCTTTTTTCTCCCTCTGTCCCTCTCACTATAACTCCTTGCCCATCCTCTGGGTTTCCCTCTCCCCCTTTCTTTCTCCCTGGGCCTCCTGTCCCATGATCTTCTCATATCCCTTTTGCCAATCAACTGTCCAGCTCTTTCTCCATCCTTCCCCCTCCTGTCTTCTCCTATCATTTCAGACCTCTCCCTCCCCCTCCCACTTTCAAATCTCTTACTATCTCTTCTTTCAGTTAGTCCTGACGAAGGGCCTCAGCCCGAAACGTTGACTGTACCTCTTCCTATAATTGCTGCCAGGCCTGCTGCGTTCACCAGCATTTTTTATGTGTGTTGCTTGAATTTCCAGCATCTGCAGATTTCCTTGTGTTTGAATTTAATTGATTTGAATTTTGACATTCATGAAATCAAACGCACAAAATGACTTGGGAATAAGATAAAAAAGGAAAGGTTATAGAATAGCAAACATGAGAAAATCTGCAGATGTTGGAAATCCAAGCAACACACACAAAATGCTGGAGGAACTCAGCAGGCCAGGCAGCATCTATGGAAAACAGTAAACAGTTGATGTTTCGCGTTGAGACCCTTCCGTCAGGACTGGAAAAAAAAGATGAGAGGTCAGAGTAAGAAGGTGTGGGGAGGGGATAAAGGTTATAGAATATGTTCATCTTTAGTTCTAGAAAAGAAACAGCTTTCCCCTGGATTTATTTTAATCTTTTAATGAATCTTAACTAACTATAAGCTGATTCAAGATATTGTTGAAGTGCTCATTTGACCACATTATACCAAAGAAAAGCTAAGGTCTCCTATTAATATACAAGTTTAGGTTAATTACAGCAGAGTATTATGTCAGTAAATATTTTCAATTGTCATTTTAAAACTGGGTGAAATTTCCACCTAGATTTTAAAAAGTGAGTTTACCTGGATACATCTGTTCAACAGGTTTGGCATCAGGTCCATTTGGGGCTCTAATATACTTTGGCAATATGTGTGGAATCAGTCTGTAACAGTCAAAGCAGCATCAGATTAACATAGTCTGTTTGTTGTATACAAGCAAGTCTGTGGTATAGCACCCCTAATGGGGAGTAATGCTGAGTGACAATTTCACAGGAAATGTGAACATCATGAAGCCCATTCACTAAACCTAGAGGAGTTAAGTTACGTTTACTCTATAAGTTTGCCTCACAACTAATACACAATCAACCATCACACGTCAAATTTCGTTTTAAGCAATTGGAATTAATATGCAAACTATCTTCCACATACAAGTCATTTCAGCATCCAAAAATATTTGGTCATTACTTTAGTTTCCAGTCCTTGACCATAGTCAGCATTTTGTACTCTTCTATAACCTTTGGAACAGGGGAAAAAGAAAGCCAGCTCACTCTGAGGCACTCAGAAGCTGCTACATCATTCAATAAGACCGTGGTTGAATTATGATTGAATTCATACTGCAGTTTGAGAGGGAGAAGCATAAGTCACATGTATTAGTATCGCAATGGAATAAAGGGAATTACAGAAGAATGAGAGAGGAGCTTGCCCTGGTGGATGGGATGACAACGGAGCAGAGTTGGCTGAAGTTTCTGGGAATAGTTCACAAGGTGCAGAATAGGTATGTCCCACAGAAGTCGTCCTCAAATGGCAGGGCTAGGTACCCGTGGCTGACGAGGGAAGTTAAGGACTGCATAAAAGCCAAGGAAAGGGCATATAATGTAGCAAAAGTGAGTGGGAAGTTGGATGATTGGGACATTTTTAAAATCCAACAAAAGGCAACTAAAAAGCTGCAAGAAAGGAAGAGATGAAATGTGAGGGCAAACTAGCTGATAATATAAAGCAGAATACTGTAAGTTATTTCAGTTATATGTAACGCTCAGCTATATTGGCTTATATATGTCTAGGGGAAAACCTGCCCAGCACCTGCCTGAACGCTTCCCACGGAGTCGGTTGCCGCACCACTGCGGCCCAAATCAATCCCAAACATCAATCGTCAGCCAGCACACACAGTACGTTTTATCAAGTACACTTTATAGATATTACTAAGTATGAAATTAATATAAATTCGATACAGGAAAGGAAGTAATGGGAAAAAAAATGCGCCAGACTTATCAAAGCCCAAATTCTTCATGCACAACCGTTGGAGCTCAATAAATTCCAGACAACCACCCGGATCCTGTTGACTCACGGCTCGGGACCACCCGGAGTGATCGACCGGAGCCTTTCCGCACGTCCGCCGTCCTCCCCGTCTCTCCTCCGACTCCCCGTCTCCCCTCTGACTCCCCGTCTCTCCTCCGTCCCCCCATCTCTCCTCTGACTCCCCGTCTCTCCTCCGACTCGTCTCCCCTCCGACTCCCCGTCCCTCCTCCGACTCCCCGTCTCTCCACCGTCCTCCTCGTCTCCCCTCCGACTCCCCGCCTCTCCACCGTCCTCTCTGTCTCTCCTCCGACTCCCCGCCAAAAACCCCCATCTCTCCTCCGACTCCCCACCAAAACCCCCGTTCCCACTCATATGAGACAGCATTATCACCCAAAAAAACAATAACATGGACACCCATTGGCTAATAGCACCCTGCTATCTGTATTAACCCAAGCAAACGTCTAGCTAGAGACTTTCTCAGCATTTAACATAACAAAGAAGCCATTTTAATCCACATACACAGCAATTTAAAAGATTAACATAACAAAGAAGCCATTTTAAATTTAACATACAAAAAAAAGAGACCCCGTAGATATATAAAGAATATAAGTGAGGTGAGAGTTGATATTGGACCACTGGAAAATGATGCTGGTGAGGTAGTAATGGGGGACAAAGTAATGGCAGATGAACTTACTAAGTACTCTGCTTCAGTCTTTACTGTGGAAGGCATTCGTTGTATGCCAGAGGTCCATGAGTGTCAGGAAGCAGGAGTGAGTGCCATTGCTATTATAAAGAAAGAAGTGCTGGGCAAACTGAAAGGTCTTCAGGTGGATAAGTCACCTGGACCAGATGGACTATATCCAAGGGTCTTGAGAGAGGTTGCTGATGAGATAATGGATGCATTAGTCATGATCTTTCAAGAATCACTTGATTCCGGCATGATCCCAGAGAACTGGAGAATTGCAAATGTCACCCTACTCTTCAAGAAGGGAGGAAGGCAGAAGAGAGGAAATTTTAGGGCAGTTAGCCTAACCTCACTGGTTGGGAAAGAGTTGGAGTCCATCATTAAGGATAAGGTTTCGGGGTACTTGGAGACTAATGATAAAATAAGTCAAACTCAACATGGTTTCTGAAAAGGGAAATCTTGCCTGACAAATCTATTGGAATTCTTTGAGGAAGTAACATGCAGGATGATAAAGGAGAGGCTGTGAATGTCATTTATTTAGATTTTCAGAAGGCATTTGATAAGGTGCCTCATATGAGGCTGCTTAACAAGATAAAATCCTATGGTGTTACAGGAAAGATACTGGCATGGATAGAAGAATGGCTGGCAGGCAGGAGGCAGCGAGTGGGAATAAAGGGGGCTTGTCTAGTTGACTGCCTGTGACTAGTGGTATTCCTCAGAATACTGGGATCCCTACTTTTCACATTGTTTGTCAATAATTTAAATAATGGAATTGATGGCTTTGAGGCAAAGTTTGCGGATGATCTAAAGATAGGTGGAGGGCTAGTTCGTGCTGAGGAAGCAATGCAGTTGCAGCAGGACTTAAGACAAATTGGAAGAATGGGCAAAAAAGAGGCAGATGGAATACAGTGTTGGGAAATGTATGATAATGCATTTTTGAAAAAGGAACAATAGTGCGGACTATTATCTAACTGGAGAGAAGGTTCAAACATCAGAGGTGCAAAGGGATTTGGGTGTCCTCGTACAAGACTCCCAGAAGGTTAATTCACAGGTTGAGTCTATGGTAAGGAAGGCAAATGCAATGTTGGCATTTATTTCAAGGGGAAAAGAATATAAAAGCACCAGTCAGGCCGCATTTGGCATGTCAGCAAAAACACTCAGAAACTTCTGTAGCTGTACCATGGAGAGCATTCTGACAGGCTGCATCACTGTCTGGTATGGAGGGGCTACTGCACAGGACCGAAAGAATCTGCAGAAGGTTGTAAATCTAGTCAGCTCCATCTTGGGCACTAGCCTACAAAGTACCCAGGACATCTTCAGGGAACGATGTCTCAGAAAGGCAGTGTCCATTATTAAGGACCTCCAGCACCCAGGGCATGCCCTTTTCTCACTGTTACCATCAGGTAGGAGGTACAGAAGCCTGAAGATACACACTCAGCGATTCAGAAACAGCTTCTTCCCCTCTGCCATCGGATTCCTAAGTGGACATTGAATCTTTGGACACTACCTCACTGTTTTTTTAAGAAACAGTATTGCTGTTTTTGCACATTTTAAAAAACCTATTCAATATATGTAATTGATTTACTTGCTTATTTATTATTATGTTTTATTTTATTTATTTTTTCTCTCTCTGTTAGATTATGTATTGCATCGAACTGCTGCTGCTAAGTTAACAAATTTCACGTCACATGCCGGTGATAATAAACCTGATTCTGATTCATATTATTGGAAGGATGTGGAGGCTTTGGAGCAGATGCAGAAATTGTTCACCAGGATATTGCCTGACTTGGCTTTAAGGAGAGGTTGGAAAATTTTGGATTTTCTTCTCTAGAATGTTAAAGGCTCAGTGGTAACCTGACGGAAGTAAATTTAATTATGACAGGTATAGATAGGGTAGATAGTCAGAATCTTTTCCTCCCACGGTGGAAAGGAATAAGGTAAAAGAGGGAGATTTTTAAGAAGATTTATGAGGCAAGTTTTAAAAAAAAAGAGTGGTAGGTGTCCAAATTGGTGGAGTGACGGTGAACAACTTGAGGTATGCAGATGATTCAGTGTTGTTAGCCAAGACTGAGGATGAGTTATTCAGAATAGTAGGTAAGATAAATGCTGAAGGAGAACGATTTGGAATGAAAATAAATGCTGCAAAGACGAAGATGATGGTAGTATCACGGAAGAAAGAAGTCCCCAAAATCAGTATCAAAATTAATGGCGTAGGCATAGAGCAAGTCAAGAAGTTTGTGTACTTGGGACAGATGGTTACAGAGGATGGGAAATGTGATACAGAAATTAGATGAAGGATTGAGATTGCAAGATCAACGTTTTGGAGCCTGAGTGACATGCTGTGTGGCAAGACGTTGGACTTTGGGCTGCGTTGTAGAATTTGGAAATGCTACGTCTGGAGCAGTCTGCTGTATGGAGTCGAATCGTGGACCTTATGCAAGGAAGCACAAGGACGACTGGAGGCATTTGAAATGTAGTGTTTAAGGAGAATGCAGAAAATTAGATGGGTGATGAAGGTCAGTAATATGGAAGCATTGAAGAGAGTGAGGAGAGAAAAGGAGTTGCTGAAGAATGTGCAGAAAAGGAAGCTGGAATACGCCGGGCACTTGTTAAGAGGTGGTGGACTGCAGAAATTGTTATTGGAAGGGATGATAGAAGGAAAGAGGGAAAGAGGAAGGCAGTGAACCACGGTACGATAATGAGGCAATGGACTGGGTTGAATTACGCTGAGGCCAGAAAAAGAGCGCAAGATCGAAGAAGATGGAGGTGTATAGCCGCCAACCCCAGATTCGGGATGGCACCACTGACTGGTAGGTGCCTGCAAAGCTCAGTCAGAGGAGGTTGTAGAAACAGATACAATGGTGATGTTTCAGATACATTTAGATGGGCATATGAACAGGCAAAGGGAGGAGACAGATATAGATCACATGCAAGCAGACGGGATCAGTTTGAATTGTTGTTATGGTCAGCACAGGCATGAGGGGCCAAAGATCCTGTTTTTCTGATATGCTGTTCTATGACATTAGTGAGACTAAACCAACAATTCTAAAGACTCAGGCATCACTATTTCGCAATGATCAAAGTAACATTTCAAAAGTATTAATAAAATAGAAATGACACATTGAACTCTATAATCCTGCCTTAATTTGTATTAGAGATATAAGAACAGTGATTCCAGGGAAGCAGGTTTTATCCTGTGAGAAACTGAGAGGGTCTGGCCCCTAAGCACTGGAGTTTCAAACAACAGCAGGCAATCTATTACAGGTTCTGGAGTGGGTAAAAGAGGATATTTCTTCTCACTGGTGAATTTGGAATGAAGAAGGGTAATTTCACCACAATGGATAGTTGTTTTACATGGCAATGAGGAGAAATTTCTTATCTGGTGATTGTAAATCTTCTTACTTATCTACTACAGAGAAAAGATCCTTAGAAAAATATCAGATTATTCATGTACTCCCTGAAGTTATAAATACTTGCAAAAGGACTTGAGTTATTTATTTCCAATAGCAACATTATGCACCAGTAAATTTTTGAGTCCTGCCTTTTCATATCCCTCCAATTAGCCGCCTCCATGGTCAAGAATGTGTGAATCTAATTACTCTCAAACAGGTCACCGTTAAAATCAGTTCACATCCAAGGTCACCGCAGAACCAGCAGTATTCAAACTAGAAAGATAAATAAAGACGTACACTGGTTCCTTTCGAGTTCCCAGGAGAAGACCTGCCAATTGTTTTCGCACAGGGTTTTCTGGTTTTAGGTCAATGGTGTGCTTCTCTGAGGCTTGTTCATGTTTTCCACCTAGAGTTAGGTCTCTGAAAGCAAAGGTACCAAATGTTCTTAATAATTTAAGTTAAATACACTGTTATACAATTGTAAATTATATGTATTTTATAAATAATAAAGTTCAGTTAAGTCCTCATTATTCTGTTTAATTTTAAACACTTTAAAATATCTTTAATGTCATTACAAGCGTAGTTTAACTGCGCCTGTTCCATCTTCTACCCAATTTTCCCCACTGGTCCTATGAAGCACTCTCCTCCCACCAACTGGTCATGGTTGTGGGCCTGCTGTGAGTGTGGAGGTGGTGTGTGAAGGACCTGCATTATGGCACACAAACACGCTACAGGGTTGATTCCTCTGAAAAGCTGACACACAATGGACTGAATAGACACTGTACACTTGCTGGTGTAGATGCAGCCCGGGAATGTGGTTCAGGTGAGGTAGATGGCTGACTTGCACTGGCCAAGCATTGGAACCTAATACTGGGTATCAGTGAGCAAAGTTAGTGGCAGGGAATGGGTGAGCATGTCTGCAAGAAGGGTTGGGGTCTGCAAGTGGGAACAGCTATTCTATGGTTTGGCTGGAAGGATGGAGGTCAGAGGATGACTAGGCTGAAGGCTGAGATGATATTAAAGATGGTCTTACCTCTGAAATGACCACATTAGGCGAAGAGTCATCACTGAATTGTTGCTGTTGAGCTCATCAATCATTGCCCGGCGACTAGGTGGACTAACACTCCACAGTGACCCCGAACTTCCCTCAATATGTGCCGTCATGACATCTTCATAACTATAGAGTGTAATAAACTGCATAGCAGTCTTCAGGAGCAGAGATGAGAGGAAACATTCAGGTGTCAGGAATTATGTTGCTGCCAAACCACTAAGCTGATAAGTTCACTGGATAAAGTACTCGTTAAAGATTGTATGTACATCCACAAAATGCAAAAAAGAAACACTAACAGCCAAGACATTCAGGTTAAGTCAAATATCCTGATTGTAAAAGCTTACATGCAAGAAGACTGACATGTCAGAGACAGCCCAAACTACCGTTCTCTCATGTGTGAAGGAGCAGCTGTATTCAGAACTGTTAGACCTCATAATGCAATAGAAAGTCCTACTGCTTGTTTCACAGGATGAAAACTGTGCGGGATTTCTCAAAAAGAAACTGGTAATGTCTTTTGCTACCACAGATTATAGTTTTGTATCAGTAGGGATCCTTCTTGTCCCATTCACTGAGGCACCATTCTATTTCCTTTCCTCCTATCTAACCCCATTCACATTGAGTTCATACGCCTTCCCCATCTTCATACAGACATACTTTGCTCCCACTAGCATACAGTTTTGTCCTTTGTGGAAAAAGTTGGGGTTGGGGTTCTTACCAATAAAGAGACCATTCGGAGCTTGGAGTCTTGAACCTGGTGGGTTTCCCCCCACAGTTCAAAGATGTACCAATGAGCAGGTTAATTTATCATTGGAAATTGTCCTGTGATTAGGCTAGTGTTAAATAGGTGGGCTGCTAGGCTGTGCCATTGGGCCAGAAGGGCCTTACTGCACTGCATCTCCAAATTAACCATTCTCCTCCCACCAAATGGTCATGGCTGTGGGGCTGTAGTGTGTGTGGAAAATTGAGAGTTGGATACAAAAGCAGCTTCTTTGAGTGCTAAGGCCAACAGCAGAGAGGAAGGTCACATCCATGAGCATCTTACTCCCCATTTACTTCTGACTTCTGCCATTCAGCGGCAAGCTTCTTTTGCATTCAACTCTCAATTTTCCATCTAGAGGGGCTGGTATATGTAGCATGGCACCATTTATTTTAATAGGATCACCAACTTAGAATAGAGAAGTGGATATTTTAGTTTATCCAACTTCAGAATATAGTGCCTGATGAGAGGATCTCCCCAGAAGCTTTCTACAAGGCTAGCAAAAAGTCGTAATGTTAGGTCTTTGGTTCTTTCTTGTTTCTGCTGATGGAAGGAATTGGCTTAGAAATGTTATACTTGCTTTGTGCCCACTGTAGATATGTAACATCAAACAATATGCTTGGTAACTTACTGAATTGCGTGCAAACATTGAACAGAGGTCATTATATTCCTTTTGGCTGAATGGTTTGAGTGAATGTTGTTGTGCACTCATTGTAAACAGAGGCTGCGGGTATAACAGTAAAGAAATGTGTGTCATATTAATTAAATAGATTTTATCAGCAATACAAGTTTAATATTAAGCACCGTTGTTTTATTGCAATCCATGCAATTTAAGGCAACATCTGCCCACAGCAACAGGGACTGAATCTCATGGTAAATCAGAGATTGGATAAGAGTAGTAGCCAAAATTTGCTCCATGCTGATTTATTGCAGGAGATACATTAGGCCCAATAACCCGAACATTAGCTGTATTATGAAACAATTTATTTTGCTGGGTCGCAGTCATCTGCATGACCCAAGGCTCCTACTCAGAGTTCACCAAGGAGGGATTGAAGAGGGAAAAATGATGTAGCTTCCTTCTCCAAGGATCATCACCTTGTCATGATGGAGAGACCTGAGAGTTCCTCAGATCCTGAAGGCAATGCCATCTGGAGTTTAGCTCCTGGCAGGGTCACCCATGGTGGTAAGGTCAAGAGGGAGGTACCAGACAAAGAACGATCCAACCAAGACCTCAATGTGGGAGTTGGCAGAAAATGATGCCATATCACAATGGCAGTGAAAATGGAGGAAGAGTCCCCAGTGGTCTTGCACTCCACGCCACGGGACCCTGACCCCGATCTGTCAAGGTCCACATGGTGGCTGCCCATGCATCAGACTCCCCGTGTTAAACAAAGTCACACTCAGCTGTCCTCCATTAAGGCAACCCCTCAGGAGAACATCATACTTGACATGGGAGATTGCCTTTTTACATTGCTGTAGCAATAGCAGGCAAGCTGGCTAACAAGAAAAACCCATGGATTAAGTCTTTTCCAGGACACCGTGTACTAATGCCTAATAAGAGCAAATTGTTTTCCTAACAGGATTCTTGAGGTTATGGTGGAAAATTATAAGCCAGTGAGTAAAGGAGTTATGATTTTCCAAAAGGCTGTAGGAAGGAGGCTAATTTAATGAATCATGTTAGGTCAATTACCTCTCATCTTTTGTGCCTGGACATTCCTGGTAACAATTCCCTGAAAAAAAATCTGTAACCAATTTTTCTTCAGTGCAGAAACTAGACATTACGGGGTTTCAACATCTATAACTAATTACCTGATAGCCACCAAGTTTAACTGTTACTGTCACATCCACTGGGTGATTCACCACACCAACCACTGATCTGACCAGCGACATGAAGAGAAGGGGAAACCAGATGATGCAGATGAGGAAAAGGATGATGAGACCTCCCATTCCATACTTGACAATCTTCTTTTTCTTCTGTCCCTTAGGCTGTGGATAGCGCTACAAAAAATATAGTGTTTGTTACACCATTTCATAAGCTAACATGCACTGAAAATATCACAGCTGGTTTTATTCCCATTCAAATTGAATATATTAACTATTTCTGTCAGAAAAACAGCTTGTTGTCAAACAGGAAGGATGATAATAATGGGGCCAGTTGTCACACTGAACTTGGAAAGCAAGCAGTTGTCAAAGATGCTGCTACAGAGAAAGCTTACAAAGATATTGCTGGGAACTGAGGACAGGAGTTTTAGAGAAAGGTTGAATAGGTTTGCACTTTATTCCCTAGAGCGTAGGAGAATGAGGGGAGATCTGATAGAGGTGTACAAAATCATGAAGGGTATAAATACGGTAAATATAAGTAAGCTTTTTCCACTGAAGTTGGGTGAGACTAGAACTAGAGGTCATAGTTTAAGGGTGAAAGGTGAAATATTTCAGGGAAACTGAGGGGAACTTCTTGACTCAGAGGGTGATGTGAGTGTGGAACAAGCTGCCAGCAGAAGTGGTGGATGTGGGTTTGACTGGAACATTTAGATAAGGACTTGGATGGAAGGGTTAAAGGAGGGCTACAGTTAAAGTTCAAAGTAAATTTATTATCAAAGTACCTACATATCACCATTTACAACCCTGAGATTCATTTTCTTGTGACATACTCAATAAATCCATAACAGAATAATAACCATTTAAGTATACCCACAGCCTTGCCCTCCGCAGCTGTCTGTGGCACAGCATTCCACATACATGGAATGGGCAAGCAGCATTAGGAAAACTGAGATTGTCTAGGCTTTTACAACTGGAGTTTAGAAAAGTGACAAGTGACTTGATGGAGGGGCCTGTCCTTCATAGGGTGGATGTGAAAAGGTTGTTGCCTTTTGTGGGAGAAACTCAAACTGGAGGTCAGTGTTTAAAACCCATTTAAGGCAAAAATGAGGTGAACTACTTTATCTCAATGTAACCAGTCTTTGGCTGTTGTAAGTCCGGAGTTAATAGATTCTTGATAAGTAAGCATGTGAAAGGTTAGTGGGGGTTTCACTGCCATGCAAAGTTGAGGTTACAACATCAGCTATAACCTTGTTGAATGACAATGCAGGCTAGGAGCACCAAGTGTCCTTCTCCTACACCTCACTACACACCCCTAAAATCAGCTGCCATACTTAATACCTCACAATTCATGGATGTCAGACAAAGGTGGACCACATACCTTTTCTGTCTCACGGCTGCACTTGATTATAAATATGTTGGCATAGATGTCCTCAACACACATCCAGCTCGAGAGCGAAAGGGTGGTGTCTGTACAAACCCAGTCCATCACAGCACGAAGCTCCACCAGAAATGGTACAAGGCGGAACCTACAAAAACAAAAGGGCATCCTGAAGGTTGAGAATATCAATTGTATAAACACATAATATTAACTAATCCTCGGAACCATCACAATGACACAACCTGGTCACATTGATCCTGAGGTTCTTTGGGAGTCACGGTTGAGGCATAAAGCTTGGTTGTTATATGTTATTATGTGATACCAGAACAAAGAAAAGACAAAGGAAAAGAAGTTGTGGTAGTCTCATATTCAGACTGGAGATAGCAGCACGTCCCTTTGATTTATGAAATACAGTGTCCGGAAGTGTATGGTCATGCACTTTAGTAGAAGAAATGAAAGGGTTGACTATTTTCGAACTGGAGAGAAAATACAAAAATCAGAGCCACAAAAGGAACTTGGGAGCCCTGTGCAGGATTCCCTGAAGGTTAATTTTCAGGTTGAGTTTGTGGTGAGGAAGGCAAATGCAATGTTAGCATTCATTTCAAGAGGACTAGAATATAAAATCAAGGATGTAATGTTGAGACTTTAAAAGGCACTGGTGAGGCCTCACTTGGAGTACTGTGAGCAGTTTTGGGCCCCTTATCTTAGAAAGGATGTGCTGGAACTGGAGAGGGTTCAAAGAAGGCTCACGAAAATAACTGCAGGATTAAACAGCTTGTTATATGAAGAGTGTTGGTAGGTCTGGGCCTATATTCACTGGAATTCAGAAGAATGAGGGGTGACCTCATTGAAACCTATTGAATGGTGAAAGCCTTAATAGAGTGGATGTGGAGAGGATGTTTCCTATGGTGGGAGTGTCTAAGAGAGCAGGGGACACAGCCTCATGATAGAGTGGTGTCCTTTTAGAATGGAGATGAGGAAGAATTTCTTTAGCAAGTGAGGGGTGAATCTGTGGAATTCTTTGCCATGGGCAGCTGTGGAGGCCAAGTCTTTATGTATATTTAAGGCAGAGGTTGGTAAATTCCTGGCTGGTCAGGGCATGAAGGGGTGTAGGAAGAAGGCAGGAGACTGGGGCTGAGAGGGAAAAAAGGATCAGCCATGATGAAATGTCGGAGCAGACTCGATGGGCCAAACAGCCTAATTCTGATCATATATCTTACGGTCTTACAACAATTAATCTATAAAATAGCCAGTTTCAAGTGGCACAACATTTGTTGCAGAAGCTTCTAGAAATATACAGAATCAGCTACACTACAATTACTAAACAGTTACACAGATAATGGTGATTATAAGCATGCATAGAAAAGTTAAGCTACAAGAAAAATGCAGTTCTACACCTTAATCCAACAGATCATTTCATCTGCAGTGAATATTTTATCATGTGCCAGCTGGCTACAGTCCAGCTTTTTATGACTTACCCTTGGAAGAGAAAAAGATTGACATAGTTGTACTTCTTGGTGAGGAAGTTACCGAGGATGCGTGTTGGGTAGCCACACCGGATCTGGTAAGCCGATAAGGCGAAGTAGATGCACTTCACAAAGTACCACAGTTGTGCCACTGTGTTCTGATTAAACATTCTGTTTGGAGAAGATGTACATAAAAATAACTATAAGGTATCATGCCTCTAAATGATTGAATGAGCTAATGGTTTACACACTGTTGAATTAAAATGTGCCTCAAGATTTCTGCCACAATTTGATTTTAAACGCTTTAAGAAAATGCTTTATTAGTAATCTGTTGCCACCTAAGTACTCAATATTTTACACAACAGACCACCTTTCATTTTAATTTCCCACATTTTCAAGCAATGGTTTCTCATTTACAAAAGCCATTGTAATACAAAGCTGTGCACTCAACCTGCAAAATGATAATGGACGTAATTTATCTTTTGAAGCAGGTTTCTGTTTGGCATTTTCCACAAGCGTAAATTTTGAGAACTTAGGTAGAAAAATGGGATTTAGCTCAACAAACCATGGGTGTAGTTTCTGTATCAATAACATAGAACTGCTGTGTTTCACACATGCATCAAAGCAAATTGAAAATCAAAAAAAATTGCTATGGGAGCTGGACAACTAAAAGGCAAAAATTGGTAGAAACATTCTTCAGGTTAGGCCACATCTGTAGAAAGAGAAGCAAAGTTAATGTGTCAGGTTAAAGACCCTTTGTCAGAACGGGGGAGGCTTTTCGCTCTGTTTCTCTTCCCTCAGATGCAGACTGACCTGCTAGGTATTTGTGTACATCAAAACAAATTAAACTCAATCTTTCCCATTTCTATCTCTGCCAAATATTCTATTTACGTACCGCTCAGTGACTGCTGGTAATATGAAGAACATCCATATATGTATTCCCAGCACGAGAATTATCTGGAAAATGAGCTTTCCCAGTAAAGTTTTGCGCAAATATAAAGCACGATCTATCACCATAGTGGAGAACTGAATTAGCACCATAACCAGGAAGGCTTCAGGAACTTGGTCATCAGACAGTGTCGATGCAATATCTGCAGCTGCTGTATATTTCTGTTTAGGCAAAAGAAGCGACTTTAGTGTGGAAAAATAATCATAAAGTGCTTGCTGTGCTTGCTTGCAGAATGCAGTTATCGATTTGGTACATAACTAAACTTAGAACTAACTCAGGCAGTTCAAAACTAAAAAGATGTGTCAGTGAATTCTAGGAACTGATCTAATTCCCAGCACCTATGTTTGACAGACACTCGTAGGACGTTGGCTAGAATACCTGGGGAAAGGGGCAATGAAAAGCCCATTTAATACATCTGACAGAGCTAACCCTAGATACCATTATTGTCAGATTGGAGAAGCCACTTAGAAATAGGGGCAAAGAAACATTTTGTAAATGCATATTGAATTAAGAGTAAAACATAGGGATATAAATTGTTAAAATTAATAAACCAAATAAACCATATTTCTTGGTAACATAGAGATGAAAATCATAATGAAAAGTTGTTACTCATTCCAAACATTATAAATGTCAATTATCTTCAATAATAATCAACTGATTAATGAATGAATGGAAGTGTTATTTTGCACATGGAGCTTGGCCTGGATTGGATCTGCTGACTGGATCAGGATCTGCGGGACCAAAGAATGTCTAAGGACAGGACAAGACAGGCACTTGCAAGGATTCCAGATTTGCACTGAACAGGCTGCATCAATACAGATACAGTCAAGCTCCTGGTCATCAACTCATACGTGACACTTGCGGCTGAGGTTCAAACCTGAATCACGATCATGTGATGAGCTAAAACAGATGAGAAGGAGGTGGAAGAGAATAGATTCTTGATATGTCAGGGCATGAAAGGTTATGGGAAAATGCAGGAAAATTAGGCTGGAAAGGAAATAAATCAGCCATGATCAAATGGTGGGGCAGACGCAATGGGCCGAATGGCCTAATTCTGCTCCTTTTTCTGATGGTCTTATGACATCTTAAAAAATATCAATGTGTCTGCTAATACTCAAAATGCCAGAAACTTACCCCAAATGCCCAGAACCCAAAGATGATAATCACAAAATCTATCACGTCAGCCAAAAACATGAGTGCATAAACATCGGTTGCTGCACGGTACTTTCTGTGGAGAATGCTGCAGAAATAGTTGTTCAGAGGTCCGCAAATGCTCTTCACCCTGAGAACACATTAAAGCAAAGCCTCTCGTTACAGCAGTGAAGCACACAGGCAAACCGAGGTAAAGAGTTTGGCTAGAAGACGGTGGTTTGGAATAGTCGCGATTATACAAATAAACAGATCTGGCTGCATTCAAACATGACTGCCTGGAAATAATAAGCTAGGTTGGTGTCGTTACCAGGTATCCCAGATGAAGGCAGCCACAGATAGATGGCGTGCTCCCATAAGGAAAGGCAGTCATCAGAAAAGTAGACAACATACACAAAATGCTGGAGGAACTCAGCAGGTCAGCACCTATAGAAATGAGTAAAGAGTCGATGTTTCGGGTCAAGACCATTCTCCAGAAAACTAGAGACCACTTTGCCATTGAGTTCCTGTCTACCAGAAATCCTTTAAAACAAATGCATGTGCATATAAAGGTTTCAAATGGCAGATAATGAATTCTATTTACTTCAATTATTCCTTTCCTACACTCTAACAAGCTGATGAAGGATGAAGAGAATAGTTTTCTTGTTTATTCTCTTGCAGTAAGTTTGGTCTTTTCACGGTGGTTCACATCGTCTGTTACTAATCAGTGTCTATGAATACATTCCAAGCTAACTCAAGGGCGTGCCAGTTCCACAATGACTGCAGCAGAATGCACACAAGGCCGTGGGTGCAAAAGTACATTCAGAATGCAGCTACATCCATTGCTCACCCCCAATACTCAGCTCAAACTGCTAAAATTCATCGACATATAAGGCAGGTGGGATGTGAATGTGTCATTTTCCTGCACTTTACGTGCTCTCGCACATGGGACTCTGAGTACATTCAGAACACAGCCAGACCAATGCTTAGAAGGTAATAAAGTACGCTACCCAAACTTGTACAGATAACTAAGGGCTGTACCACAATCTGTAATTTACTTGCACCAACCTTGGGGTATTGGATAACATAGACAATCTTTAATCCATCTGATTATCCAGTTTTGTTCCACACAGAATTTAATCCAAATACAAAAAAAATGTAGTAACTGAATTATATTTAAATGAAAAAAAGATACTGTTGATTTAATTATAAACTTATTCAGCTATAAAGTATTTCATTCCCACATTATTAACTGTATATGGACTTGGTTAATTCTACTGGCAACAATGCACATCCTGGGTTCACTTACACATTGTAGAGAAGATTCTTCATCTTCATCCAAAAAGCAATTAGTTTCTTGCTTGCCTTTTCCTTTTTGGTATGTTTCTTCTTAGGCTTTTGAGATAAATTTTCCTTCACTATAAGAATAATTTTTCTATTTATTAATCATATTATTTCAACTACAACTTACAAGTTAACTCATTGTGAATTGTAATTTCATGATCCCATCTAATAAACTTACACTCCAGGAACCAACTATAGCATTGATTTTTATAGTTTCATTGACCGGCAGCACAGTGTAGTTTAAAACAAAAGTATTTACTGAACTTGGAAACAATTATTGTGAACAGATCATAAATAAACAAAATCTTTCTGTAAAATGGTGGTGCACTCGGAGACAGTGGCTTCTATAGGACTAGCAAGTTATTGTCTTGTTTAAACTTATTTTTTACGATCATAAGACCATGCTGGACATGAAGACCTTAAAGAACAGCAGGGCGAGTTGCTCAATTGCAGAGAAACTGAAGGAGCTAGAGGACAGCACCAATCCCAGCATGCACGCTGTGCCACACCGCTTCCCGCACTCAATGGAGCGGATGGACTCCGACGCCTCTCTCCTGGATGGCTGCAAGCAGGCGGTGCCACGGCTTGAGTCCTAATCCTCATAATGTCTGAGGCCACACAGCTCCCCCACCATATGCCAATAAACCAGTGAATCAGACTTGTAGCATTCCACATTAACAACGTCCAACAGAGTCTTTGCATTTTCAAGACATGCGAATAAAATAACTGCCTGCTGATAGACTGCGCACCTCCTGCACGCGCCCACTCCGATGTTTCTCTGATGCAGGCAGCAGTAAGATCTGCACAAAGTCCATAGTGTTTGCTCAGTAGAGGACAAGATGTATTGTGTTCAACACAGACTGCTGCAACATTATTGGACTCAGGGACTTGGACTATATTTTTTTTGTGTGACTATACTTTGCTGCTGTCTCATATGTGCCATGTATGTCTTGTGCTGTCTATGATTTGCACCCTGGCCTCGTAGTAACACTACTTTGCTTGGCTGTATTCATGTATGGTTGAATGACAATTAAACTTGAACCGGAATAGCTGGTTGGATTGTCTGTGTTTATAAGCCCAAACAGGGCCCTGGGTAGGGTTGGTCTGTATTCAAGTAGACAGCGAAGGTGAAGGAGGGGGGGAACATGTGGTAGATTGATGGCTGAGATAAGTCAGGTTAAAGGGTGATAGGTGACTATTAGTGGGAGAGATTGATGTCAAGGCCTGAACCAATAGGGACACTGAAGTTGATATGATAACAGTTAACATGGGGTTTAAACAGTGAGATCGATGTGAGAGATTCTACATTGGTTCAGGTACCTGGAGAACTTGGAGGAACCTGGTGCTAATGATTGAAAGTGAAGTGGTTGGGGGGGGGAGGTGGGGTGTTCCCTCCAACACATTTACATTTTTTCTTAAATAAGGAGACTAAAGCTGTACACTAATGGTGTCCGGAAGTGGTCCTAAGAAAGCTCTCTAAAACTGAAGCACAGCACTATGTTTTAAAATTCAATTCCTAGTAATAAACAGCAACACTCATTTGTCTTTCCTAATTACTCCCCATGTCTGCTTACCGACCCTTCACTAATAACGCACTGGAACATCCAAAACCCCTGACATCTCTGCCATCTTTCCCCATTTATATAGGCTTCTTTAAAATCTCCATTTATACTGAGAAAGGCAACTTCAACCCATCCAACTATTGTCACGCTTGTCCTCAATGAATAAATTGATTTAGTCACAAAGGGTCTTATTGTAAACTGTAGAATGTGTTGGCTTATTAAGAGGTATACCGTTAATTGGTAAAATATTGTGAAACGTAGCATTCAACATTAAATCTGGTTGTAAAGTAAAACTGGAATCTTGTCTAAGAGTGTAATAAAAAGCAATAGTTAACGATTAGTTGTTCAACGGCCATAAGCACCATAGAGAAATATCCCTTTGTTACAGACAAGAATATAATAAGAATCAGGGAAATATGCAATCCTTGCTCACTTTCAAGGAGCATCAATATGACAAAAATTATATGCTTTTAACCTCTCCTAAAAGTAATAATCTGCTGGAGGAACAGAACAGTTCGAGCACCATTTGTTGGGATAACACTATGTCAGCGGTTCCCCACCTGGGATCTACCAGACCCCTCAGTTAATGGTAGGAATCCATGCCGTAACCCCTGTTCTATACATAAAAGTACATTCTGTCACTGAGAATGTGCCTCTAATGGACTTCAAAAGTGCACACAGTAAATTGTGTACAGGTGGCCCCCGTTTTCCGAACGCTCGCTTTATGACACCTCGCTGTTACAAAAGACCTATACTAGTTACCTGTTTTCGCTAACAGAAGGTGTTTTCACTGTTACGAAAAAAAGGCAGTGCACGCCCGACCAGCCAAGCTCCTCCCCCGGAACTGCATTCTAGCTGCCATTGCTTAAACACGTGCTTTATATCGATTTATTTTGTGCATCCGTTTGCAAGATGAGTTTTAAGGTATCGGAAAAACCTAAAAGAGCTCGTAAGGGTGTTACACTTAGAGTAAAACTAGACATAATTAAGCGTTTCGATCGTGGTGAACGAAGTACGGACATTGTCCGCGCGTTGAACTTGCCTGCATCCACCATTCGCACTATTTATGCAGAGAGAAAGAATTTTGAAAGCTGCTGATTTTACTGTTGGTTCTGCTCGTAGCAAAGTGGTTTCTCTTAGTCGGCATCCAATTATGGATAAAATGGAAAGTCTATTGCTTGAGTGGATTGATGGGTGTAAAAAGCGTGGTGTTCCATTAAGTTTTCTTATACTTAAGGAGAAATCAGTCAGTCTTTTTAATAAGCTGAAACAGAAAGCACAGGACGATGGTGATGGAAGTGTTGCGGAAGTGGAACTTAAAGGTAGCCATGGGTGGTTTGATTGGTTTCTGAGGTGAGGACAGCTTCATAGTTTAACGTTTACCGGAGAGAGTGCTTCGGCTGATACTGAAGCTGCTGAAGAGTTCCCAGCAGAACTGAAGAAAATAATTACTGAAGGTGGTTATTCGTATAAGTGTTTAACTGTGACGAAACTGCGATTTACTGGAGTCCTCCCGATTCCGGTAAGTGAAACTACACTGTACATACATTATTTCTACTTTATATAGGCTGTGTATTCTTATGTGTTATTTGGTATGATTTGGCGGCTTCATAGCTTGAAGGTTACTGGAGAGAGTGTTTCTGCAGAGAGCGCTTCCACCCAGAGTGCTGCGGTGAGATTTTCGCTGCACTAGACAGTGCTGCAGAAAAGTATTTCTACTTCATATAGGCTGTGTATTTATCATATCATTCCTGCTTTTACTATATGTTACTGTTATTTTAGGTTTTATGTGTTATTTGGCATGATTTTGTAGGTTATTTTTTGGGACTGAGAATGTTCAAAAATTTTTCCCATATTAATAAATGGTAATTGCTTATTCACTTTACGACATTCCGGCTTACGAACTGTTTCATAGGAATGCTCTACCTTCGGATAGCGGGGGAAACCTGTATTCCAGTCCAATAATTGGTACCAATAGGAGATCACAGCCAGAGACAAAAAAAAAAATCATGTAATTGGTATCATCAATTAAACCATTTTTGTTTAGGTTTTGAAACAAGCATAATGAGATATTATGACTGTCTCAAAGCACTCAGGAATTGTGAAGCAATGTGTTGAATCCCAGTAATAATAAGAAAGAAAAAACCAAACATATCAAAACATCAAGACAAAAGCTAGGGATGCATCTAGATTTACAGAACTCAGAGGACTTCAGGGAATAAGTATGCTGTGTAACATATGTGATGTTTACTCTTTTAAAATGCTGCACAATGTTACTGAATTAGCTCAGATATGCATCCTAGAATTCAAAACATCACTAAACGTGAGCCAAGTTGTTTTTTTATTATGCAGTGTTACTCTTACCTTCGGTTTGCTTTCTCCTCCTGACACGGAATCTGGTCTTCTTTACTTTCTTCTCTGGTTCCAAAACTGAAATTTGGTCGTCTGCATCTGCAGCTGCAGCTTCATCATCAGAGGTTTCAGCTTGTGATTTTTGTAGGACTACCTTTTCTTTCACATTACCCTTTTTCTTTTGATCCTCCTGATCATCCCATAGTCCATATCGCTAGATGTTAGAAAGGTGTAGAGAAGCGCCACGTTTACAGGTGGTAGAGAAATCAATGCCTTTCTTAAGGTAATGCATATTAGCAATGTAACAGTGGTCTACATTCAGATTCCGATTTATTTACAGTGTTTATCACATGTACATTGAAATATACACTGTAATGTGCTGTTTGCATTAACACCAACACAGCCAAGGACACGCAAGTGTCGCCACACATTCCAGCGCCAACATAACGTGTCCACAATGTTCAGCAGAACAATAACAGCAAAACAAGCCCCTTTCCTTCCCCCCAGCCACCCCTCACACAAACAGACAGGCCTCCAACCCGGGACAGGGCACCTCCAGTTCTCGGCCCCAGACTCCCAGACTCCCACTCCAGCATGATTACTTCTACGTTCAGCTGCAGGCAGACGGCACAGACCAGGTCAACAACTATGCACACTGTGTCCCAACAGTTCACTTCCACTCTCTTTGATGAAATGCTGGAAATATTTTTGAACTGGTATATGTGGTTTGGCTTAAAGTTGGAGAATGATGCCAAAGCACATCCAATATTAACTCCCAAGAGTGTATTTTTACAAAACTGGGAAGCTACAGGCACCTGCTGGACATTCCTAAGTCAAGCCTATTTCAATTTTTGAAATGTCTATTACTAGTAGAGGACTCAATGAAAACCATTAGCACGGGTTCCCAGCCTGGGGTTCACGGATGCCTCACTTAATGGTGTTGGACCATGCCATAAAAAGGTTGGGAACCCCTGCATTAGGAGCTTGTTTTCTGTTTATTTGATATGGTCACACTTCATCAGATTTATAGCAGGTTTTTTGCTCGATGTTGATGATTTAACTTCCACTCACCACTCTAAACAGGATTATCAAACTCCAGTGAATTCCCAACTGTGTGTTACGCTAAAGCAGCCTATTTTAAAAGCACGTTTTGTGCAGCTGTTAAATTTCCTATCTCTGTACAAACAGCTGTTTTATCAGTAATGTTGAAAGTTAATATGTCCAACCTTCAGCAGTGATTGATGAAATAGAAGTGCCAGGAGCTGAATCAGATCATATTTAACATAACTCTCTGTCTTCTCCAAGCCGAGGATTCGTGGTGGAAAAAAAGGCTTGTCTTCATAAAGTGTAGCGATATAGTGGCTGTTCCAAGGGAAGAACCCAAACTGGAATAAGTATTTAATGACCACCATCACCTGTAAAGTCCAACAAAGGCATGTTCAACAAACTTTGATATTTATGTTTGAATAAAAATTATTAATATTCTTGATACTGAATAAAATGAAAAGCAGCTAAATACCACAGATCAATAAGCAAATCCAAACAGAATAGCATTTTGAAGCCAATGAAATACTTTGAAAGTTTTGTCAGTGCTGCAGGGAACCCTAATAATTCATTTGCACATATCATCCCACAAAAAATATCAGTTGTTTCGGCCAGTCAGCTTTGGGACTAGAAATACCACTGTTCCTCTTCAAGTGACAAAATTGTGCCTTTTACCTCCAACTGAGTTTAAAAACTTTTTGGTGTTATCTTACATTGCTAAGTGTCAGCTGCAGTCATCCAGAGTCAGGTAGGAATTTACCATTTTGTGAGTCCGTCACCAAGTCAATGCAAATTGATGCTATTCTCAATTGGTGAAAATCCTGCTTTGCCCAACTCACTACTTCATAGTTCTGTGTGTTGCTTATCATAACATAACACAAAGGAATATTATGAAAGTCACTCCTTAACAATGAAAAGTACAATTATAAAACTCCATGACACATACATTAGTAGAATGATAAACATGCAAAGCTATCACTGCTCACCTCAGTGTAGATGATTGCTAACATCCAAAATCGCTTACTAGGTCTGGGAATAGAGAGCATAGCCCAGAGGAACATAAGGATCGGAAGAAAAAGTGTGATCACAGAGGCAGAGGTCATGTTGTTCAAGATAATGATGAAGTAACAGGTCACTTCAGATTTAGCAGCAATGACATAATACACTGCAAACACCAGTTTCAAAAGTCGATTCTGGGATTCGTAGAACTTCTCTGACTCTTCCAATTCTTTAATATAGTAATGGCTTAAAATTAAAAAACAAAAAGGCATTAATGCTAAAAGGTTACACTTATAAAAGTCATACATCATCATCTAATCAAAAGCTCATCTAGTAACATCCATCCTGTCCTATCTCAATTTTACACATGAACTTGTATCATTTTTACAAGAACTCATGTCATTTTTAATGTACTATATTTAATTTAGTGAAACTGAATTAGTCCACTTGGGTATTTGTTATTGAGTAATACATTATTTTTGTCAGAAATTCCTTGCTTTTGCAATTTGTTGTTTATTTTCACAGGATAAATCATAGTGATATATGGTTGAGAAGAGAAACTGATTGTTATTCCATGAAATCCTAAGACTAGTCTAAATCCAAAACTAAATCAAGATTCAAGATTCAACACTGTTTAATGTACACAACTGTAGGGAGAACAAAATAATTGTTACACTGGATCCAGTGTAGCACAAAAGAAACACAAAAGATAAAGAACACAGTAATAATATTAATAAAGACACAATAAATATAAATATAAAAATAGCTTATATAGACAGATTGATTGTAGGTTCATAAAGTGACACTAGGCTGTACGTAAGGTGACTGACAGGAAATGATAAAGTAGTGGTGGAGTTAGTGGGTGGAGGTGTTGATTAGTCTTACTGCTTTGGACAAGTAAGTGATTTTGAGTCTGGTGGATGCTACATAGCCTCCTCCCTGATGCGAGTGGGACTAACAGTCCATAAGCAGGGTGTGTAGGATCCTTCATGATGTCCTGGTGCTTTTCTGGCACATTTCTATATATAAGTGAGTCCTTGATGGTAGGTAGGCTGGTGCCAGTGATGTATTGGGCAGCTTTGACTACCCGTTGCAGAGTCTTCCTGTCTGCCGCACAGCAGATGAGTATGGTTGTACGAAGTCCAACTTTCTTCAGCCTCCGCAGGAAGAAGAGGTATTGGTGATGTTACATGTCAACGTTTTTCTTTTATTAACCGTAAGCGTCACTTAGGCGCGCCTGGACGAGGCGAGTGGATGACGTCATTATAACAAATGCATGGAGGCTTTTTCTATTCGATTCGAGAAGTTTCTGGAAAAATTGGTCAGTTAAACGATTTAATGGACTGTGAGCTACCAGCGAGGGAGTGAATTGAGTTGAGTGAGTCGAAGAGTTCACTACAGCCGTGGGCAGTCCCAATATTTCTCCGTGGCGGAATATTGTGATAATTTGCAGCACACAGTGCGTATTGGATACGTGACTGTCACTTGTATGATCCATACTTGGATTTCTGGAGTATTCTGTGGCAACCACTTTTTGTTAACCTATACATACGTTATAGCGTGTGTTACGTGGCAACCACTTGTCTTAAGGAATATTCCATGACTATCACCTTGTGATATCCCTACATGGATTTTGGAATTTAGGTGTCACCTTGTTATCCCTGCGTGGACTCTAGTATTTAAGTGACGACCACTCGACTTCTGGAATCTTCTGTGTCTGTCACCTTGTGTCATCATAATGTGGATTTATGAACCCCTCCTCAAAGACACCTGTACCTGTTCACGTGGATCTCAGAACCTTCTGGATTGCCATCCTAGGACTCTGTTTAAATTGTCTATATTTTGGGCTGAGTAAGACTTGGGAAGAACTGTTTCCAGACCTCCACAGTTTGTAAGCTAAGATGCATTGCACTGTTAATTTTGGTTAGGGGAGTAATTGTTTTAATTGACTATAAAATTGAAAATATAGCTGTTTAACATTAAAAATCTGTGTCTGTGGTCTATTGCTGCTGGCACGTAACAGTGAGCTTTCTCGACTGTGTTCTGCAATCATGAGAGGCTGTGTATGATATGCACTTCAAGGAGTTTGAAACTGCTTGCAGTTTCCACCATGTCGCCAATGTAAAGGGGGTGTGAATGGTGCAAGTTCTCCTTAAGTCAATAACCATCTCTATTGTCTAGTTGACATTAAAGAAGAGCTTATTAGCCTGGCATCAGGCCTTGAGCTCTTCCACCTCCTTTTTGTACTTTTTGTAGTCCGTTTCATCGTTGTTGGTGATGAGCCCCACCACTGTTGTGTCATTGGCGAACTTAACGATGTGGTTACTTGGGTATTTGGTTGTGCAACCTTGTAAGAGCAGAGTGTATAGCAATGGGCTCAGCACCCAGCCCTGGGGTGGAGTGGGGGGGGGGGCACTCGTGTTAAGAATAATGGAGAGGGAGGAGTGGTTGTACATCCTGACTATGTCAGGTCTGTTGATTAGGAAGTAGATTGAGGAGTAGAAGCTTGTTCACCAAGATCTGTGGGATGGCAATGAAATCTAGAAACAGCTTCCTGACGTATGTGTCAGGGCCAGGTGCACGGCAGATGCTATGGCATCTGTTGGAGAGTGATATATGAACTACAACCCAATCTTTTTCTAAAAGAAACAAAAAATGGTTACGTAACCTCTAATCTGTAATTCACCATCTTTCATTAGATGTTTTCTAAGACAGGACAAAACAGAAATGGGAACAGTACACACAAAATGCAGGAGGAACTCAGCAAGGAGAGGGAGAAGCATCTAAGAGGAGGAAGAAACATTCAGTGTTTCAGGCTGAGACCCTTCATCAGAACACAAATATAAGTGTAATTTGAATCTTTGCAAATGGAACTACTGAGAGGGAAATGTCACCAAGTTTAAAACAGAGCATCTGAAAAGCAAGGAACATGTTGCAGTTTTGGTCATACGTCTGTAAGGTTACAAATTGGATCAATTTCCAAAGCAAGCATCTTTCTGATTACATACCTGCTTGAAAGCAGCTCACTGGCAGTTCTACAGCGGGCAATGGGATAGACAGTCGTCTCCTCTGAGACCATGACAGATTCAGCTGATTTCAGTGCATCTTCAGGCAAACTTTGCTCTTCAGTTTCTGTGATCCTGCTGTACTCAGGAACCGTTTTCCTCTCGTCAGAGGTCATCGAGAATTCTTTGTCAGAACTACTGAATTAGAAAGGCACGTTGGCATAAACAGAGTGCGTAAACAGATTTTTTTTAAAACAGCTGATTTTCTTATCATCTCTTGTGATGAACTTCTGGTCCCTCTGCACCAGGATGGTCTGTGTTAGCTAAGATAGACTGGCAAATGACACTTAAAGGATTGATGGTGGATATGCAATGGCAAGCATTTAAAGGTTGCATGGATGAACTACAACAATTGTTCATCCCAGTTTGGCAAAAGAATAAATCAAGGAAGGTAGTGCACCCGTGGCTGACAAGAGAAATTAGGGATAGTATCAATTCCAAAGAAGAAGCATACAAATTAGCCAGAGAAAGTGGCTCACCTGAGGACTGGGAGAAATTCGGAGTTCAGCAGAGGAGGACAAAGGGCTTAATTAGGAAGGGGAAAAAAGATTATGAGAGAAAACTGGCAGGGAACATAAAAATGGACTGTAAAAGCTTTTATAGATATGTAAAAAGGAAAAGATTGGTAAAGACAAATGTAGGTCCCCTGCAGACAGAAACAGGTGAATTGATTATGGGGAGCAAGGACATGGCAGACCAATTGAATAATTACTTTGGTTCTGTCTTCACTAAGGAGGACATAAATAATCTTCCAGAAATAGTAAGGGACAGAGGGTCCAGTGAGATGGAGGAACTGAGCGAAATACAAGTTAGTAGGGAAGTGGTGTTAGGTAAATTGAAGGGATTGAAGGCAGATAAATCCCCAGGGCCAGATGGTCTGCATCCTAGAGTGCTTAAGGAAGTAGCCCAAGAAATAGTGGATGCATTAGTGATCATTTTTCAAAACTCGTTAGATTCTGGACTAGTTCCTGAGGATTGGAGGGTGGCTAATGTAACCCCACTTTTTAAAAAAGGAGGGAGAGAGAAACCGGGGAATTATAGACCGGTTAGCCTAACGTCGGTGGTGGGGAAACTGCTGGAGTCAGTTATCAAGGATGTGATAACAGCACATTTGGAAAGCGGTGAAATGATCGGACAAAGTCAGCATGGATTTGTGAAAGGAAAATCATGTCTGACGAATCTCATAGAATTTTTTGAGGATGTAACTAGTAAAGTGGATAGGGGAGAACCAGTGGATGTGGTATATTTGGATTTTCAAAAGGCTTTTGACAAGGTCCCACGCAGGAGATTAGTGTGCAAACTTAAAGCACACGGTATTGGGGGTAAGGTATTGGTGTGGGTGGAGAATTGGTTAGCAGACAGGAAGCAAAGAGTGGGAATAAACGGGACCTTTTCAGAATGGCAGGCGGTGACTAGTGGGGTACCGCAAGGCTCAGTGCTGGGACCCCAGTTGTTTACAATATATATTAATGACTTGGATGAGGGAATTAAATGCAGCATCTCCAAGTTTGCAGATGACACGAAGCTGGGTGGCAGTGTTAGCAGTGAGGATGATGCTAAGAGGATGCAGGGTGACTTGGATAGGTTGGGTGAGTGGGCAAATTCATGGCAGATGCAATTTAATATGGATAAATGTGAAGTTATCCACTTTGGTGGCAAAAATAGGAAAACAGATTATTATCTGAATGGTGGCCGATTAGGAAAAGGGGAGGTGCAACGAGACCTGGGTGTCATTATACACCAGTCATTGAAAGTGGGCATGCAGGTACAGCAGGCGGTGAAAAAGGCGAATGGTATGCTGGCATTTATAGCGAGAGGATTCGAGTACAGGAGCAGGGAGGTACTACTGCAGTTGTATAAGGCCTTGGTGAGACCACACCTGGAGTATTGTGTGCAGTTTTGGTCCCCTAATCTGAGGAAAGACATCTTTGCCATAGAGGGAGTACAAAGAAGGTTCACCAAATTGATTCCTGGGATGGCAGGACTTTCATATGAAGAAAGACTGGATGAACTGGGCTTGTACTCGTTGGAATTTAGAAGATTGAGGGGGGATCTGATTGAAACGTATAAGATCCTAAAGGGATTGGACAGGCTAGATGCAGGAAGATTGTTCCCGATGTTGGGGAAGTCCAGAACAAGGGGCCACAGTTTGAGGATAAAGGGGAAGCCTTTTAGGACCGAGATTAGGAAACACTTCTTCACACAGAGAGTGGTGAATCTGTGGAATTCTCTGCCACAGGAAACAGTTGAGGCCAGTTCCTTGGCTATATTTAAGAGGGAGTTAGATATGGCCCTTGTGGCTACGGGGATCAGGGGGTATGGAGGGAAGGCTGGGGTGGGGTTCTGAGTTGGATGATCAGCCATGATCATAATAAATGGCGGTGCAGGCTCAAAGGGCCGAATGGCCTACTCCTGCACCTATTTTCTATGTTTCTATGTTTCTAACTTGAATGAGGGTGGTGGAGTGCGTGCTGACCAAATCCCATCCACCACAGTACTCTGACTGGCTCAATTCGTTAGTTACCATTGCTGTCATACAAATTCAAAATTCTGAGCAAAAAATAGAGTGGAATGCAGGAAAACGCACTTTTTAACCAAAGAATTAATGATGAACTGGAACCTGCTCTCTGCAAGGTGAATTGAACAAGGACTTTAGAGGGCCGTGGGGAAAGAGTAGGGAATAGGATAGACCAGATGTCTTTCCTCGGAGCCTTTACAGACTGAATGAGCTCCTCCCATGCCATAATATTAAACACTTCTATGATTCCTCTCACTTTCCCAACAAAAGTGGGGAAGCTTGGTCAGTCAAGTGGGAGATTGAGGAGTGAATTGGAGACAATTCCTTGTGAGCTTTACGTGCCAGGTTTTAAAAGTGACCGGGGTCTGTTGGAACACATCAGCCAACAGGGAGATCACATACAGACAGTTCCTTGTGGACTTCACGCGTCAGGTTTTAAAAGCAGCTGGGGCCTGTTGGGACCAGTCTGTCAAGCAGGAGATGACAGAGTGAGTTGGAGATAGCTCCTTGTGGACTTCACGTGTCAGGTTTTAAAAGCAGCTGGGGCCTGTTGGGACCAGTCTGTCAAGCAGGAGATGACAGAGTGAGTTGGAGATAGTTCCTTGTGGCCTTTATGCGCCAGGTTTAAAAAGCAACCGGAGCCTGTCGGGACTTGTCTGCCGAGTGGGAGATTGCTTGGGTTATTAGTAACTTTGCAAGGGCCAATAAAAATAAGTGAGGTTTTAGCAGAGTGGCCATTGTGTGGGTGGGCCAGGGTTAAAGTGGGAGGCTTTAGCTCAACATGTTTTGATGAGAACAGATGGAGGCTGACGGTGTTGAGTCATTTGGAATCATTTAGTTGATTGTAGAACAGATGCTTAAGAAGTTAGAGCCAAAGCTAAGTATAACAAGTGTAGGCGGGATGGTAGTTAGGGCAGTGCAATGTAGTGTACCTATTGGTCTCCCTGATAACTGCATCTGCAGGATGTGAACCTTACTTCAGCTGTTGACTGACAAAGTCAAGGAACTGGAGCTGGAATGGGATGCACTCAGTACCATCAGGGAGGCTGAAGAGGTAACAGATGAGACTATTACTGAGGTGGTCACACCCAGAGTGCAGGTCTGATAATAGGCGGGTGACCACCAGGAGAAGTAATGGGAGTTACCAGGCAGTGCAGGGTTCCCCTGTGGCCATTCCCCATAACAACAAGTATACCCCTGTGGATACTGCTGGGAGGGGGATGAATTATCAGGGCACAGCGGCAGCAGCCAGGCCAGTGACACTCTAGCCAGCTTTGAGGCTCCGCAGGTCAGGCAGAGCAATAGTGATGGGGTACTCAATAGTTAGGGGGACAGATAGGAGATTCTGTCATCGTGAAAGAGATGCCAGGATGGTGGGTTGCCTCCTAGGTGCTAGGTTCAAGGATGTCTCAGAGCGGCTGCCAAATACTCTCATTTGGGAGAGTGAGCAGCCAGAGCTTGTGGTGTACATTGGCACCAGTGACACAGGTAGAAAAGGGGAAGAGGTCGTGTGCAGTAAATATAGGGAGTTAGAGAAGAGGCTGAAGAACAGGACCTCCAAGGTAGTAATCTCTGGATTACTCCCAGTGCCACATGCTAGTCAGGGCAGGAAGAGTATGGATGAATAAGTAGCTGAGGAAGTGGTGCAGGGGGCTGGGTTTCTGGTTCTTGGATAACTGGAATTTCTTCTGAGGCAGAGGTGACCTGTACAAGAGGGACATGTTGCACCTAAACTGGAGAGGAACCAATATCCTGGCTGGATGGTTTGCTAATGCAACTCGGGAGGGTTTAAACAAGTTTGGCAGGGGATGGGAACCAGTGCATCAAGTCAGAAAGTGGAGGATGGGAAGGAAGGTGGATGTCAGGGCCAATAAAAACAGGCAGGAGCAAAATAATAGATCTGATGGGATGGATAGTTTGACAAGTCTGTATTTTAATGCTTGGATTATGGGTAAGGATGATGAACTTAAGGGCATAGACAGTACATGGAATTATGACGTTGTGGCCATTACAGGGACTTGGTTGAGAGGGGGACAGAATGGGTGCTGAACATCCCAAGGTTTTGATGTTTTAGAAAAGCTAGTGAGGGAGGTAAAAGAGGTTGCACTATCAATTAGGGACAATATCACAGCTGTACTCAGAGGGGGCATAATGGAGGGTTCCTCCACTAAGTCTATATGGGCAGAAGTCAAAAATAGGAAACGTGCAATCACTCTGACCACCTCCAAACAGCCTCTGAAACATTGAGGAACAGATATGCAGGCAGATTAAGGCGAGGTATAAAACAATAGGGTTGTCATGGAGGCCTCAATTTCCCTAACGTAATACCTTGGTTCATATTTTTTTTACTGTTATGCTGTTCTGTATTTGATTTTTGTGCTGTTCTCTGCAAGCTGCTTGCTTGGGTTACTGTTGAAGATCAGAGATAGGAGAATTGTGTGCAGGATGGCCGGATTAAGGGGAGGTTTCTCTGGTGAGGGACACTAAGGTGGAGCTTGGGACCTTTTGTTCAGGAGATGAAGAGAGAAGACGTTGGAGAGGAGAGGTCGTAGGATTCGACTTGGAGCGGGACCGTGATTCGACGAAGCCCGAGATGCGATTGAAGGAGGATCGGCAAAGGAGGAACCGTGAGCTCCAACTTGTGCACATCAGACTGTTTTGTTAAAATGGGCCCTTTTCTTTGTTTTGTTCTTTCTTTACTGACCCTTTAGTCAAATTAAGAATTATAAAGCTAAATCTTTGAATTGTATGTGGTGTACGTGGCATTTACTTGTAACAGGATAACGAATCACGCAGCATCCACACACACAGAGGGTTTTGGGGTGGACTTGAGTTGCAGTCTCCCATGTTTAGCATGGCCGGAGATTGCTTTCCCTAGGCTTACACAGTTGAGGAAACCAGAGTGTTTCACTAATATAAACTGGGACCTTGTAAGTGCAAGTGGTTTAGATGGAGCAGAATTTGTTAGGTGCATCCAGGAGGGCTTCTTAAATCATCGTGTAGATAATCCATCAAGAAGAGGGGGTGTACTGGACTGGTGTCGGGTAATGAGCTTGGCCAGGTGACTGACCTTCCAGTGGGTGAACAGTGACCACAACTCCTTAAGTTTTAACATAGTTATACAGATAAGTATGGAATTGCAGGAGAGTATTCAATTGGAGCCGGACAAATTATGAGAACATTAGGCAGGAACTAGGGAGAGTTAATTGGGAACAGCTGCTTTTGGGCAAGTCCATATCCAACATATGGAAGGTGTTTAAAGACCAACCTCACAGAGTACAGGACAGGTATGGTCCAGTCAGAAAGAAGGACAAGGATGACAAGGTAAGAGAACTTTGGATGTCAAGGGAGGTGATGAATATAGTCAAGAAGGAAGAGAAGTTTGTAAAGCTTTGGAAGCTAGAATCACGTAGAGCTCTTGAAGATTGTAAAGAAGCCAGAAAAGACATCAAGAAGGGAATTAATAAAGCCTGCAGGAGCCACGAAAAGTCCTTGGCACATAGGATTAGGAGTATCCCAAGGCATTCCATACTTACATCAGGAGTAAGAGGACAGCTAGGGAAGAGGATAGGACTACTCAGGGATAAAGGGGGTGAACATATGCTTGGATGTGGAGGATGTGGGTGCCAAGGTCTCCTCCCACAGTCCAAAGGTGTATGGGTAAGTAGGTTAACTGGTCATTGTAAACTGTCCTGTGATTAGGTCAGAGTTAAACTTGGGGTTATCAGGGCTGCTGGGCAATGCGGCTTGAAGGGCAGAAACGCCTATTCCATGCTGCATCTCTGAAATAAAATTATCAGTAGGATGTCGAAGCTTTGGAGAGGATGCAGAGATGTTGCCTGGATTAGAGGACACCCTGTTGTCATGAGAAGTTGGACAAACGGGTTGTTTTCTCTGGAGCAGTGGATGCTGAGGGGTGATCTGATAGAGGTTTACAAGATCATGAGAGGCATAAATAGAGTAGATGGACACTATCTTTTCCCCAGGGTTGAAATGCCTAATACCAGAGGGCAAGTATTTAAGGTGAGACTGGGTATTTCAGAGGAGATGTGAGGGGCAAGTGTTTTTTTTACAGAGTGGTGGATGCCTGGAATGTGTTGATTGGGGTGGTGCTAGAGGCAGAAACATTAGAGACTTTTAAGAGACGCTTAGATAAGCACGTGAATGTGAAGAAAATGGAAGGATATGGGCATTACATAGGCTGAAGAGATTAGTTTTGTTAGACATTCGATTACTAACTTAATTGGTTTAGCAGAACATTGTGGTGTGAAGGACCTGCTCCAGTGTTGTACTGTTCGATGCAAACGACAATGGTTGAGAAATCTAAATTGCTTCAAAATTAGCTCTAAACCTTTACAGACTACTTGCAAAGGTAGCAGGACATGCAGCTGGGAATATGGGACAGTTTTTGTCACTGGCTAAACCACAGAGGCAGCACAGAGGACACATACGGCCAGATTTGGGAACAGCTTCTTTCCAGCTGTGATAAGACTGCTGACCCAGATCTGGGCTGTACTCTCCAAATATCCGGACATGCATCTCGGTTTTTTTTGCACTACCTTACTTCCCATTTTTCTATTTTCTATTTATGATTTATAATTTAAATTTTTAATATTTACTAATTTTAACTATTTTTAATATTTAATATTTGTAATCCAGGGAGTGTGAAGCGCAGAATCAAATATCGCTGTGATGATTGTACATTCTAGTACCAATTGTTTGGCGACAATAAAGTATAAAGTATAAAGTATTAGGGCTTTTAAAGCACCTGTTAAGTCACAGCTACAGCAGTGTAAACAGGTTTAATGACCATCTTACAGGAAGGCTGCTGCAGTACCTAGGACAGTGCAAAGGGGGTTTATAGATACAATGGTCTGAACAACCTCATGTTGCACACTGAACACTGCCAGTTGTTCCGGTCCAATATCTGTGAGCTGCCACTACTTGTCTGCTGGTCACAGGTTGACAACTCTGGTGATTAGTTCAAAATGGCTCAGTCCTCCTCACTTCAGAGATTGATCGGCAGTTAATGTATTTCCTTAGAAAGTTGTGCAAAGGTTTAAATCCACCTCTATAAGAGGGGAAGCATCTTGACACTCTGAAAACCTCAGTACCACAACAATACAGCTGTCAATTAATGAACCTTACTCAAACCAGCCACAGCAAACCAATTGACAATTTCAATTAAAAACAAAATGCCGGAAACAAAGCAGGTCAGAAAGTACCTGTGAAAAGGGAACACAGTTAACCTTTCAGGTTGATCCAGCATCTGCAATTTTTTCCCTTTATTTTAGGGTTACCATGTGATGACCTATTGATGGCTCTGGGTCTGTACTCACTGGAATTCAGAGGATGAGGGGGGTTCTCATTGAAACCTATGAAATGTTGAAAGGCATCTATAGAGTGGATGTGCAGAAGATGTTTCCAGTGGTGGTGAGTCTAGGACCAGAGCACACAGCCTCAGAATAGAGGGACATCCATTTAGAATGGATGAATTTCTTTAGTTAGAGGGTGGTGAATCTGTGGAATTCATTGCCACAGGCAGCTATGGAGGCCAAGTCATTGGGTATATTTAAGGCAGAAGTTGATAGATTCTTGATTAGTTGGGGCATGGTTATAGGGAGAAGGCAGGAGATTAGGGCTGAGAAGGAAATGGATCGATGGGCCAAATGGCCCATTCTGCTCCTATACTTTATGGTCTTATTTTCAGGAATGGTTGACATACACCTAGATGGCCCTTGACTAATACTGGCAGTGTTTACTTTGTGGAATCATAGACAGGTCACAGCATCGAAGGAGGTTATTTGACCCATCTAGTCCATACCAGCTCCATCCAAGATCAATGCAACCTGTCCCACTCCATCGTCCTTTCCTCAAAGCCCTGCAAATCCTCTTCTCTTTTTATCCAGCTTCTCTATGAACCACCACCCCAAATTCCAACTTGGCAGATATTATAATGTTCCGATATGACTTACACTTCCAATACTGTAAAACGTACATGGATTTCAAATTTACCAAATGAAGAGGGTCCTGTCTAAAGGTCACTCAATCCTGCTTAACATATGCTGAATAATTATGTCCTCAGGGTCCAAGTAGCAACTTTAACCTCAGGTAAACAATCTCTAAAAGCTTAAAATCCACAAGAATAAGGCCTTTAGGAAGTGGGGCACAAATAGAAGGGAAGGTTGTTTGCCCCACTGTTTTAAAATGCTTTCTTGTTGCCCTAAAGGATCCACAGGAAGTTTGGTTCATCCAGACTAGGCTACCTTGCCTCAAGAACCATCACAACTGTTTTCCTTTCCCTAATGTTGTCTGGTATTGGGGATATTATTCAATCCAAAGTCATATTCCCACTGGTGCCAGAAAATGGTTATGTACAGAAGGTGAATCTAGGCCATTAAACCCTTCTCTGGAGGATTGTAGAGCATATCTCTCTGGATCACACTAGCCCCACCAAGGACCTTTACCTTTCTTAAAATCACATCTCTCATAAAGGTAGAAACTATACATCACTAAAATCTGGGTAATATGCCTATGAAAATGTATTTATGCACCTGCCTTGATGCAGTGCCGAGCAGCGGACCACTCTCGTCTGCTGTTCCTTTAGGGTCCTTGTTCCGCATCTGTGGTTGATCAGGGTCTTCCAACGTTTCATAAAGATCATTCAGAGCCTCCTGCTCTCCCTCACCCTGAAGAGGCAACAATACAAACAACACCATGCCTTAGAAACATTAGGGAAATGCAAGGAGCACCATCAAACATATATTATGCATAATAATTTTTTTTTGTATTGGGGCAATGATAAAATTCACATAATAGTCTTCAAATTCAACTTGATTAAACTATTACACAAAATACTGTTGATTCACATACCTAGAGTCAATTAAAAGATCAGTTTCGGAGGCAGTATGATCATTTGCTCACACTACTAGATTAAGACTTTACATTTCGAATGGGATTCTTTGTAAATGCTTGATTTTAAGAGAAGTACTTATGAATATGTCTTTTTCAAAGGAAAATTATTCAAGTCCTTACTCGAGCAAGTCTCTGGGTCAGTAGGTATCGTTCTATCCACAGAACAGTGTAAGTATCAAGATATTGCTTTGTGAGGGTGTTTAGCCATTTTGTCAATCCATCAACTATGGTCAGGAATAGGACCCAGAGAAATCTTAGAATATACATTAGACGCTGAATAAAATTGCTCTTAGCTGAAAGACAAAGAAGCAGGTTATCATTAGATTCAGTGACACATTCCAGCATGAAGTACTGTACCCACCAAAACAGCAGAGAGAGACGCCATTTAACCTGCCTTACCTGTACCAGCTCTGTGGCAGAACTATCAAGTTGATTCCCACTCCTGCTCTTTCCCTACAACCCCGAACACTGTTTTGCCACCAGGAATTGTCCAAAATATTTCTGCAATTTGATACTACCTCTGCCACATATTCCATATCTCATGAGTTCCTCCAGCATTTTGTGTGTGTTGCTCGGATTTCCAGTGTCTGCAGATTTTCTCTTGTTTCTGATCCTTTCTACAGTATTGTTCCCAGAAATGAAGACAATACTCCAGCTGACAATCACTTAGAGAAGCCGGATTTATGATGGCTTACGGCAATTTTCAGGCATATTTTCACTGTGCCTCATGTAACATGAGCTTAATGTTGTGCAGGGTAATGCACAGAGAGGAAACTGCTTTGCAGGTAGTGGGTAGAAGGTCAGACAAAAGGGGATGGCAGAATAGCTGGCAGTAACCTGCAGTTTACTCTTAGAAAGGAACTGGATCTGCGAACAGAGGATAGGTTTCTGCATCATGACTTGCAGATTACGCAAAAAGGTAGGTACAGGAAAATCATGTCGAAAATTAAAGAAATAGATAGATTATTATGTAAAAGGTAAAACAATACATTTGACAAAATGTTAAGTGGCAGATAGATTGTCATCTAAATGGCAAAGGATCAGGAAGGATTGCAGTGAAATATGAGATTTAGGAGTCCAGCCATACTAGTCATTAACAGTTGCTTCTTCTAGTACAAGAACATGATGAAAATTAGTAGAATTAATGACAAAAAATAATATAATTTGAGCACCACCTCTAATTACCCTATTTGGGCCTCAGAAAGGGAGATCTTATAAAGTATAAACTCCAAGCTTTGTGAAATTTCTAATTTCTACTTGCATGGCATTTCTTCTTCTTCTTCTTCTTTCTCTTCTTTTTCTTCTTCACCTCCTTCTTCCTCCATCACTTCATCCTTCGAGGTTTCTTCTTGAAATGCCCCAACTCCTGCTCCTGCTCCTGCTCCTGGTAGGAGTAAGTGTAATGCCCTGGTTAAGATTTTTCTGCTAATGCTGTAATACATTTCACTTAGTGGCTTTCTGTGGATGTAGTGTGTTCTGCTGGCAGTGTTTGGGTTACCATTAAAGATAAGGGGTTGTGATGTTCAGCTTGGGAATGTCGTTCATCCAATCCGGATGGTGGAATTGGGAAAAGGTTCTAGAGAACACTGGGCAGAGAGATTTTTGTGACGGACACTGGGGTGGGTCGAGGTCTTTTTGGCGGAAGATGGAGAGAGAAGAAGCTCGAGAGAAAGAGAACCAGCCATAGGATTCAATTCAACGGGAATGCGTGATTCGATGGAGTCCAAGAAGAGAAGTTCTACCAGAGTACGTTGAATAGGAGTTGGCAGCGTGAGTACACTGGACACATCAGCTTTTGGAAGATTTGAGCTCCAACTATGTGCACATTTGACTGCTTTAATTATAATGGGCCCTTTTGTTTTTTTTCCTTTCTTCCTTTAGTAACAGTTTGGTTAAGTGAACATTCATAAATATCCTTTCTTTATAATGGTATGCAGTGTATGATCTGTTATTTCTTGCCGACAGCAAATTGCACGGGGGGCAGTAGTTACACAGTATTCACACAGATCGGGGTTCAGGTGGGCGAGACATCCTGACTTCCAGGTTTTGGTGGGACCCAAATCATGCCGACCCTGGAATGGAGAGTCTGGGAAAGGTGCTTTGCCCACCACTGAGCCCAGCAGCTGCTCGCGAGGGGCCAACGAGCCGCATCTCCAGAGATGCCCGATAAAAGGGGGTTTCATAAGCATACCCAACGTTTTTGTATTATTTTGCAGAAAACATCTTTTAAGACTCCTATCAAAGTTTTATAACCTGAAAAATGAAAACTTATTTGGTATGACAGCAGGAACTATTAACCTTCCTGACCTCAGTTCAGTAATACTCTGGGTTTTTTCATGCAATGGGTCCAAGTTAGTACTGTTAACATTTCAGTTTGGCACAAACATCAATTCACATAATGGAAGTCTTGTTTCAGGAAGGACTGTTCTCACCTTCAGGTAACAATCTCCATTCCATGTATATATCTGTGGGGTGGAGTTTCTAAATTCTACCTGCAGGGGGTACTGAATTCAAATTGAAAAACAATACATCTGTGAAGAGATGCAAATTCACAGTCTGCTGTATAATTTTACTCTGCCTATCCAGAAACTCGAGTAAATAAGAAAATAAACAGTCAGAACAGAACAGCAACAGAAGATTTAAAACGTTCAAAAATACTTAAGTTTGGGAGGTATTTATTTTCTATTATTCAAAATATTAAGCATTAGCTATCCTTTAACACACTAGCTTCTTTACTTACGCCAGTGATATAAATTAAGATAAGCAAAAGTTCATCGAATTAAAGATACAATATACAGGCAGTGGCATGTGCATACAAGCACTGCTGCTGTAAGGTGGATAATTTAGGGAGATTTAAGAGACTTTTAAATAGGCACATAGTTGAAAGAAAAATGGAGAGCTATGTGGGACAGAAGCATTAGATTGATCTTGGAATAGGCTAAAAGGCACAAAATTGAAGTCCGAAAGGCCTGTGCTGTACTAGAGTTCTATATCCTGTACAGTACAATCTGCTGCCAAGCTAATTATAAAAATTCCTGAAATGTGACATAAAACTGCCAAATGAATAAACTGATCCCCAATACAAACATGAAAACAGGCTGGTACAGTGCCATGAATAACCGCTGTTGTGCTACCTTTAATGCAGCTATGGTTGTGTAAAGAAAAGGTGAAAATTCTCAGATTAAACAATACAGGCCATTGATCTTGGCTTAACTGCTGTGGCCTGCCAGCCATCAGCAATATCACCACTCCAAGTCAGCTTGCTTAGAAAGGGATGTCAAGTATTGCAATGATATTCAATTATCACAAGACACTCACCTGCTCTTTGCGATCGCCTGCGTATCTCAGCATCATGTTTAAAACTCCAAAGTTCCTCTTTATGCTCCTGTCTTTTCTTTAAGGCCAGTTTTGCATTTGTTACCCAGGCATGGTATGCTAACTAAGCAAATCACAAAAACATAAGAAACAATGTGATTAATTACTGCAGATCAATTAAAAGCAGCTTACATTTATAATCAGCAAATGCAGACATTGATGCTGAAATTCACCACCACCTTCAATGTGCTCCTCCAAGTGGACAACCTTAGTGTTGGGTTTGGAGGCTTGCGTGCCTCACTGGCCTGGAGAGCCATGTTGGCTGGAGTCAAGACTTCATGCTTTGGCTCTTAGTAGGGTCACCCAAGCCAAACAAGTCAAAGGGTAGAAGCCAGACTGAGAGTGGTCCACTGGTCCTCCAGGTTCAGTGGTTCAGTTCAGGGCTAACAACCCTGACTAGTCAAACAAAATTGTTACGGAAACGGCAACGAAAAATCGTTCTGCATCTGAGTGCGACGGTTTTCCTGAGTCTCCACCTGGACCTACATGAATGCCAGTAGTGAAAACTGAGAGGAATCTACTAAGATGATGAAGGAAGCCCTGAACACCGCCAGAGACGGAGGACCTTCATTGCAGCACGAAATGGCAGTAGCGTAACAGGCAGTAACTAACTACCTTCAGTGTTCAGTAGCCTTTGGATGACTGAGGAAAAGAATGTTTGAAGATCAGGACCAGAACTAGCACAAAGCAGGCAGCAATGATCCCTGCCTCCTATATTCTTTTGAGACTTGGACAATGACAGGCACTGGAAAAATACCACCAATCGTCTCTCCCTAAAATTCTCTAAATTTGTTGGAAGATTCATGGTGAGAGAGTGAATAAGCACATGATTAACTTTTCTTTCTTTCTTTTTCTTTTTCAATCTTTTTACTAGTTTCAACAACAAACACATTACAAAAAGTAAGTACAGAGTAATTGGGATTATATTAATTGATAATAATCATTGAAGTTTACAGTCAGGTAACACATAGTTAGAAACATCCCAAAATCACACAGATTAACAACAAAATATATAAGGAGTATACATAAAATATCATTAAAAAAAACAGAAAAAGGAAAAAAAATCCCCTAAAAAAAAACTAATCTACCCAAACTAAAGAAAACGAAGGAAAAAAACAAAGAAAACAAAGGGCTATTATGATACCTCAGATAGAACCAATAGTGTCGCCACTTCTGCTCCTCTCCCCAAATATTGAAATCACAAAATAGATTGGCAAGGGTCAAATTACATCATATGGAAGTATTGAATAAATGGTCTCCAAGTCTCATCAAATTTAATAGATGGGTCAAAAATAACACTTCTAATTTTTTCTAGATTTAATCAAGATATAGTTTGAGAAAACCAATGAAATGTTGTAGGAGGATTAATCTCTTTCCAATTCAACAGTATAGATCTTCTAGCCATTAAAGTAACAAAAGCAATCATCCGACAAACTGAAGAGGTCAAATGATGTTTTTCAATCATTAGTAAACCAAAAATGGCAGTAATAGGGTGTGGTTGTAAATCAATGTTCAAGACAGTGGAAATAGTATCAAAAATATCATCTCAATATTTCTTCAATAAAGGGCAGGACCAAAACATATGAGTTAATGAAGCTATCTCAGAATGACATCTATCACATACAGGGTTTATGAGAGTAATAACCAGCTAATTTATCCTTAGACATATGAGCCCTATGTACAACTTTAAACTGTATCAAATCATATTTAGCACAAATAGAGGAAGAGTTAACTAATTGAAAATTTTTTTGCCATTTTTCAGTAGGTAAAGTAAGCTTAAGTTCCCTTTCCCAGTCATTCTTAATTGTATTGGAAACATTTTGGATTTATTTTCCTTATCATATTATAAATAATTGCTATTGAACCTTTCTGAAAGAGGTTTAAATCCAAAACTTTTTCCAATATATCAGTGGAATATGAAATCAGAAAGGTAGTAAGAACAGTATTTAAAAAGTTTCTGATCTGTAAATATCTAAAAAAAATGTGATCTAGGGAAATTATATTTATTAGATAATTGTTCAAAAGACATAAAACAACTATCTGAAAACAAATCAGAAAAACGTATTATACTCTTTGTTTTCCAAACCAGATCAGCTTGATCCAAAAAAGGTTGAAAAAGAAAGTTAGATATAATAGGGCTAGTTAAAATACATCGATTCAATCCGAAAAATTTTCAAAACTGAAACCGTATTCGAAGAGTATATTTAACTATTGGGTTATCCATTTGTTTGTCCAGTTTAGAAAAGTCAAAGGGAAGTGGGGTCCCTAAAATAGAACCCAATGAAAATCCTGAAACAGAATTACATTCAAGATTAACCCATTGTGGACTTGGAACTGTATCCCAATTCCATGTCCAAAATTTTAAATAACGAATATTAATCGCCCAATAGTAGAATCTGAAGTTTGGCAATGCTAAGCCACCCTCCTTTTTGGGCTTCTGTAAGTGTCTTTTACCTAATCTAGGATTTTTATTCTGCCATATGTATGAGGAAATTTTTGAATCAACATTATCAAAAAAGTATTTTGGCATAAAAATTGGCGATGCTTGAAATAGATATAGAAACTTAGGTAAAATAATCATCCTAACAGTGTTGATCCGACCAATTAATGACAAAAACATTGGTGACCATTTAGTTATCAAACCTGTAATCTGATCAAGCAAGGGTAAAAAATTAACCTTAAATAAATCCTTGTGCTTCTTAGTAATTTTAACTCCTAAGTAAGTAAATTGATCAGTAACTAATCTAAATGGTAAATATTTATAAATTGGAACCATCAGATTTAACGGAAAAAGTTCACTCTTATTAAGATTCAGTTTGTAACCAGAAAATTTACTGAACTTATCCAACAAGGTTAAGGTTGCAGGAATGGATTTTTCTGGGTCAGACATATATAATAGTAAATCATCTGCATATAATGATAATTTATGTATCTCCTTCCCACGAGTAATACCAAAAATATTTGGTGAATCCCGAATTGCAATTGCTAAAGATTCTAAAGCAATATCAAATAATAAGAGACTTAAAGGACAACCCTGTCTAGTGCCATGAAATAATCAAAAAAAGAGAGATCTTTGATTGCTAGTCAAAACCGAAGCTAAGGGAGTATGATATATCAATTTAATCCAGGATATAAATATTGGGCTAAAATTAAACTCAAGCGTAGTAAAAAAATATGGCCATTCAACTCTGTCAAAAGCTTTCTCAGCATCTAATGAGATAACACATTCAGCAGTTCTCAGTGAAGGAGTATAAATAATATTTATTAATCTCCTAGTATTAAAAGATGAATAGCGATTTTTGATAAATCCAGTTTGATCCGCGGAAATAATTTGAGGTAATACATTTTCTAACCTAGATGCTAGTATTTTAGAAAAAATTTTGGAATCAACATTCAATAAAGATATCGGTCTATATGATGCACATTCAGTAGGATCCTTTTTTTTTTAATTAAGGAAATGGAAGCTCCATAAAATGATTGTGGCAGTTTACCTATAATAATTGCAGCTCTAAAAACTCTGCACAACTGGGGAGACAGAATAGAAGAGAAAAACTTAAAAAAATTCTGCTGTATAACCATCTGGGCCGGGTAATTTACCAGAATTCATTGAAGAAATAGCACCCATTATTTCTTCATCCATAATGGGTGTTTCTAACTTTAAATGTTCATCGGGTGTTAATTTCGGAAAGTTCAAATTCCTAAGAAAATCTTGCATCTCCCCGGGATCATGAGGAAATTTTGACTGATATAAAGATGTATAAAATTCTTGAAAAGATTTATTCATCTCATCATGATCAACATCAGGAGCAATGGCATATTGTTTATCTATGTCTTTAATCTTGTCAATCAACACCAATATTTCATTCTTAGTGCGTTCTTTCAATCCAGCCGAGTAAGAAATGATCTGACCGCGGATATAAGCTTTAAAAGTATCCCATATAACCCCGCTGGAAATTTCATCCGTAGTATTGGTTAAAAAAAAAGAAGTTAATCTGATCCTTGATAAATTTTACAAAATCTGAGTCTTTAAGTAAATTGGAATTAAAACGCCATTGTCTAGTATTAGAAGGTCTATCCCATAACTTAATAGAGAGATTCAATGGTGCATGATCAGATATGGCAATGATATTATAGTTACACTCAATTACAGATGGAATTAAATGAGAGTCTATAAAAAAATAGTCAATCCTAGAATGAGTATGATGAAAGTGTGAAAAGAAAGAGAATTTTTTATCTTTGGGATGTAGAAATCTCCAAATCTTGGAGATTCCAGAATCGATCAAAAACGAATTGATAAGACTTATTCGGTAGTGCCTGAGTTGGTACAGATTTATCCATTGAAGTATTTAAACAACAATTAAAGTCACCCCCCCCTTATCAACATATAATCACTTAAATTAGGAAAAGAGGTAAATAATTGTTTTAAAAATTCAGGATAATCCACATTCGGGTCATAACAACTTTCTTATTAAAAAGTAGACTAGTAATTAACAAGAATCTACCATTCGGATCAGAGAAGGTTTTGTGATGTATAAATGCAATTGAAGAATCTATGAAAATTGAAACTCCTCTCACTTTAGCCTTGGAGTTTGAGTGATACTGTTCTTCCTTCCAAACTTTAAAAAAAAACGCTGATTATCCTCTTTCCTCACATGAGTTGCTTGGGCAAAAATAATATGGGCATTCATTCTATGGAATACTTTAAAAATCTTTTTCCTTTTAATCGGATGGTTTAGTCCATTTGTATTCCAAGAAACAAAGTTAATTCTCTGAGCCATGTTAACCATAAATCAGTCTTTTGGTATATAAAGGGTTAACCAGAGTATAAACCCATGTAACCGGAAGAAGAACCAGCATTTGGAAGGGAAACAGAAGTTGCGACAAAGCAGACATTGTTGTAGTTCAGAATTAGCCCGATGCAAAAAAAAAGAAAAAGCTCCCCACCCACTGCCCAAGAACCCTAAAACTAAGCCAAGAGAGGCCAGAAAGCTAGTTAAGACTAAATCTACCCCAATTTCTCCAGAAGGCAGCTCCCAAATATATGTTGGTAAAAAGACCACCTAAAAAAAACTACACCATAACAGCAAAAAAAACAATAAACTTAACAAATACAGTAAAATAAAATACCTTAGCATTATAATCACTAACATGCTAATAAAATAAAAAGAAAAGCGATACCAATACATATTATTCAATGTAAAATATTTGTAAGGGAAAACAGTTAAGTATAAAAAAAAGGTGTATCTGGCAAGAAAAGTATTATGGGAAGAAGAACCCAAAAAATGGCGCGGTAAAAAAAACAAAGGTATAATGGCAAGAAGAAAAACAAAACGCCATCTTGATTATACCACAGGGAAAAAAAACATAATATTCCCCCACATACATTATTAAAAAAGAATATAGAAAATAACCAATAATAACGGTAAAATTAAGTATAAAGAATACCAACACTACCGATCAAATCTGGAAGTCTTATACTTATAAAAGTCAATCTTCAAAAATGAATCATATGATTAATAGAATTTGAAAAAAAAACGAAAAGCCAAAGCCAATATCACAAGGATCGTATATTAATTAAACCGTGGCGGCTGATTCAAGTTCTTCCAGAAAGCTCCGAGCAGCACTTGTAGAGTTGGAAAAAGTCGTGGGCTGTTCGGAGGAGAACTTCTTAAGCGGGCAGGATACAGTAACGCTGTTTAAGATCTTTTTGGTAGCATTCCATCATCAGAGGTTTGAAAGCTAATCGTGCTCTCAGTAATTCAGGGCTAAAGTCTTCATACAGTCGGAATTGATGGTTTTCAAATTTAATCATTCCTTGCCATCGGGCTACTCGTATGAGTTGCTCTTTAACATGAACATAATGAAATCGGATAATTACTGGTCTTGGTTTAGCTTGGGAATCTGATTTATTCCGAAAAATACGATGAGCACGGTCAAGCAATGGCGGATCATCCGGGAATTCAGAGCTAAACGCAGTCTTTAAAAGTTTCAGGAAGAATACTGAAGGGTCTCCTGTCTCAACTCCCTCGAGGACACCAGTTAAATGTAAGTTCTTTCTTCTGGATCGGTTTTCCAGATCAGTAATCTTAAATTTAAGACTCTCCAGCTGTTTATCTGTCAAAGAATCTTTTTGTTCCAAACTCTCGATTTTTTCATCTTTCTTTCGTGCATCTTCCTTCTGTTCGGTGATAGTATTTTGTTGCTGTTGAACTTGATAGTCAAGCACACCAAAAGTTTGCATAATTGCCGTAATCTCTTCTTTAAAGCTTCAGCGTATTTCATCAGCATGATCCCGAAACAAACTCATCAACAATTCACAAGTTATCTCAGGATGTTTAGGATCAGGTTTCTTTTTTCCGTCGCCATCGGCGTCTTTTGCAGGTTTAGCGTCTCGAACCTTAGGTTTTGTAGCTGGTTCTCTACTCATCTCTTCAAAGTTCAAAATCCAAACTTAAAAGTAAAATTCAATAAAGGTGATCATAGATATAAAATGAAAAAGTAACGGCGTGAAGCCAACAAGTGACCTCACTGCGTCAGTGCCATCTGGAGAATCGATTAACTTTAACACAGGAACTTTAGTGAGTTTCTCAGGACAGCTCCACCATTCAATGTCACCATGGCTCGAGGTGAGCCCTTTCTCACCTGATCATTATATTTTCCTTCCTTCAAGTTCAAGACGGAATCATTTCAACCCTTGAATCTCCACAACCCTCTGTGATACAGCATTCCATGCAAAAGGGACATTTCTTCTCCATTCACTCCTAACTGGCTAACCTTTTCCACTGATACTATACACTCTGGTTCTTGGATTCCCAGTCTGAAGAAACAACCACCCTGCATCCACCTTGCCATTGCCTGTCAGGGTCTTTGTCTTAATGAAGTCATCTCACTTCCTTCTAAACTCCAGTACCTTTCTCAATATCTCCTCAGAGAACAACTTCCTCACCCTAGCTGAGGAATAAATCTACTGAATCTTCCGAGCAAAAGCTCCAGCAAGTCTCGCTTCACAGAGCCAGCAGGTGGTGTAGTGGCGTCAGTACCAGACTTTGAGGCAAGTGGTCCCGGCTGGTTCCTTGCACACTTTCCATCCATGCTGGGTTAAGTGCTGAGCTAGCAACTCGACCTCGTTAAAGAAAAAGACAAATGCTAAGCAAGCAGCAAGGTTGCTGCCCAATGTGCCTCAAGGCGCGGAAAGGAAGTACAACAAACCTAACTTCACTAGGCGTGCTCTCACTCCAGGTTCCATCTCACTGAGACTCTGCACAGTTCCAGAGGATGTTCTGTGGTGGTAAAGCCTAGAGAGAAAGATCTTTGAGCCTCATGCTGATGACATTTTTAGCAGTGGACATTCAAACAAAATGGTCCATGACTCTCTTGTACACGAAGTTAGCACACCCGAACCCTGCATAGTGCTCATTTCATGTTTGGCTCTGCTGGACGGTACCTGAAATGCACTGTGTTCAGGAGGCTTGGGATCTTCCTGCAGACATTCTTCATCCTCTTCACTGTCTGACTCAAACAAGTAATAGTCCCCAGACTGAAGCACTACACAGAAAAAGGGAAGAAAGGCACAAATCATTGCTGAGATGTTAACGGCAGCATGCTGAATTAGCTTCCAAAGAAACGCTAGTGTCACACATTAACAGCAAGTCAATTGTTCCCTGAAAGAACTAGCAATATCAACACACTAAAAAATGTGGAGGAACTCAGCATCTATAGAGGGGAATAAACAGTTGATGTTTCGGTAGGAGACGCTTCATTAGGCCTAGAAATGAAGGCTATGTTGACTGTTTATTCCGCTCCATTGATGCTGCATGACTTGCTGAGTTCCTCCAGCATTTGGTGTGTGCTGCTCAAGATCTCCAGCCTTTGCAGAATTTCCTGTGTTACTGGTTAATTCGATATTGGCAAATCAACATCCACTTTTTCACTCTTAAGCGCTTCAAGTAGAATTACAAAACAGCAGCCATATGAAAAGCTCGATATTTTCTCACTCAGGGTAGTGAAAGCCACTCAGTGCAATGAGTTACTAACTGGTGTTTTTAAACCTGTGAAGATTAATTACAAACAGCAGGTGGTTATAAGATTACAAATATTCTTTTCAAACAATGTTTTTGTGATGTTTTGAAATGAAACAATGATGTGATGTAGAAAATCCTCATAAAATAGAAAGAGCCTACAATGGCACTGTGCAATTCACTTATAGAAAGACCCCTAAACACTTTACAGTGAACTGTAAAAGGACAGGAAAAGGAACGGCACTGATTTGGAAAGCAGTGACCAGAATTCCTGGACCATGAATCATTCTTCCATGACATGAAGTGAAAATTGCTCTGTATGCCTGCAAGCATAAATCAGGCTAATACTGGCTGAAATGTTTTTCAAGTTAGGAGGCTGGTCATGAATGCCACAGAGTTCAATTTACATTCACATTGTTCTGTCTTTCAAAAAATGAGAACAGTAGAAACATTTAAAAAAGGACAATTATAGACCTGCCCGAATTGTGTGTGAGCTGGTTTAAATTGAAATAAATAAATCCTAGATTTCATGCATGTTCTTGGGGCTTGAGACTTACTGATGGAGTCTGGGAGATGGATCTGACACTTCAGTGCACCTCTGGACTCCGAGTGGCCACAGTCCTTCTGGGAAATTGCCACTTAGGCTTTGTGTAAAATGTAAAAGGCCAGGGATTTCAATGGGAATTCCAAGCTTGCGGATTAGAAGAATTAAGCTGTACAATAGTTTTAAATTATTTTGCTCCTGATTGATGTTTTTTAAGTATTTCTGTTTTAATAACTTTTGTTTATAAAAAAATGTACTGTTTTAATGAATTATTTGCTTCAAAAGTCAATCTGACATTAATGTGACAGTCTTAAGGGGTGAAGGACCAGCTAGATGAACCTTCCATACCTAACGCAGGTGAGAGAGGTCAGTTAGACTGAAGGGGTGGCTCTGCACTAGGAGCCTGGTCTGGCACGGTCTGCCCCCATACATCACAAGGGAAGGGAATTCATCTCAGGATAAATGATCAACTTTTTAGAACTGAGCTGAGAACTTTCTTCCCTCAGTGGGTGCACATCGTGGGGATTCTCAATGCTGAGTGTTGTGCGTATTCTGACATTAAGGAAATTCAAGGCTGGGGTCAATATGGAAGTGGGGTGGGGAGTAGAGCAGGAAAATGTGTTTGTTGTTCGGGAGGCCTAGAATAATAAAAATTTCTACAAAGCTTGGAAGCTGGGTGTAGGGAAAAGATTTTCCATGGCTGAGGCATCCAGAACCAGGGTCTCACAGTCTGTGAATAAAGGGCAGGCCATTTAGATCTGAAGTCTGGAGAAATGTCTTCAATCAAATGGTGGGAAATCATTAAGATTCTCTACATTGGAGGGCCTCGGAGGCTTAGTTCCTGACCTCCTCAAAACAGAGGTTGATAGAATTTAGGGTTTTAAGGGAATTTTGGGATACTGGGGATAACTCGGGAAACACAGCTAATATAGACGATCAATTGTTACCTTAACTCGATAGGCCACAGAGCCTAATTCTGCCCCTATATCTTAACGATTGCTGGAGCAAACTCAAAAGACCAGATGGCTAAATTCTGCTCCTAATTCTTGTACCCAACTCTTGAGGTTCTACTTGTTTTCAGTTGATGCTAAAGGCATAGGAGAACAGCATGAGCAGCTCAGGATAGTGCATGTGGTAACATTTGTAACAGCTGAATGTCTTGTTGACAGTCTATCTTACCCAAAAGTCATTGTGGTATTTGTTGGATGTCAAAAAGAGCTTTGCTCCCAACTGATATCAGTTCTGGTTTCCTGCTATGGGGCTCACTCACGCTGACAGTCTGATTTCTGTGAAGTCACACAGTCTGTCTGATTCCATGGGCACTGTGGCTTCGCTGATAATCAGAACTGTCAGCATAAGTGAGCTCCATAACAGGAAACTAGAACTGACAACAACTGGGAGTATGCATCGAGTAAACAGAACAGGAGGAGTGCGAAATGGAATGTGCGGTAACAAAACGTACAAGAAAGCAATAGACAAGCTCATAACACAAGGAAATCTACAGATGCTGGAATTTCAAGCAACACACATCAAAGTTGCTGGTGAATGTAGCAGGCCAGGCAGCATCTCTAGGAAGAGGTACAGTCGATGTTTCAGGCCGAGACCCTTTATCAAGACTAACTGAAAGAAGAGCTAGTAAGAGATTTGAAAGTGGGAGGGGGAGGGGGAGATCCGAAATGATAGGAGAAGACAGGAAGGGGAAGGATGGAGCCAAGAGCTGGACAGGTGATTGGCAAAGGGGATACAAGAGGATCATGGGACAGGAGGCCCAGGGAGAAGGAAAAGGGGGACGGGGGGGGGAAACCCAGAGGATGGGCAAGGGGTATAGTGAGAGGGACAGAGGGAGAAAAAGAGAGAGAAGAAAATATAAATATATCTAATAATAATAAATAAATAACAGATGGGGTACAAGGGGGAGGTAGGGCATTAACAGAAGTTAGAGAAGTCAATGTTCATGCCATCAGGTTGGAGCTACCCAGATGGAATATAAGGTGTTGTTCCTCCAACCTGAGTGTGGCTTCATCTTTACAGTAGAGGAGGTCGTGGATAGACATATCAGAATGCTCATAAATCAGGTGGACCAGTCAGATGATATTGGATCAAATGCAGTGGGATTTGAAAACATATCACTGTCTTTAGGTTGGGAAGAACACTGAACACAAACTAGAAGTGCATACGAAGTGTAGCTGAAATGTTTGCACAATATTAAGCCCAAGGTTTAACGAAATGCATTGCCTTTGCTTCCATTACAACATATTACCAATTTAAAAAAAATATAAACATCGAGACAACCAAGCTGCGCTACATCAATATGACACAAAGCAGTCACACACTTTAAATACCTTTAGCATGGTTTGCCCAGGGATTCCACCATTTCCTTTTCTCCTGGGACTTCTCTTCCGTTGCACTTTGCTCTGTCACACAGGAGATAAGCATGTTGTTTGCACATCAGGGATCTCCATAAACTCAAGTCAGAAACATCAGATGCTGAGGTAGATTTACTGCATCGTTCCCACCACAGCAAAATTACAAAAGGAAACAAGAGCAGGCAAATTTACCAGTAATTGTTACAGGTATGCTTAAAGCAGCATGGACCCGTGTGTAGGTTCAAGTAGTTGACAGAAGCATTGCATAAAGCATTTAATGCTGTCAATGCACAACTATCAAGGTGCAATGCCTCAGCAGCGGGGCATCCGTGCACAAAGAGGCAATTAATGCTGTGTTGTCAGATCTAACCTACAACACATCAGCAGCCTGGGCTTTAACACTTTCAGCAGCTGGAGGATGTTGAGCATCACGGCTCGCAGGAAACAGGCACAAGGTTAGCAACTGGTGGCAGATGCACACTAAGTCATTGTCAAAACCATCGCTCGTTTTGCACAATAGAAAGCCTGGAACAGCAATACATCCTCTCAATTCACCCACAGAGGCAGCCTCCAGAACACTGCCCATGGGTGAAAGTTAGGACTGACATCTGGACTACCAGTAACAATGCAGATATTAAATCCTTCCAAATCACGAACCACGTTTTTGGCTGTGAGTGAAGCAAGTATTAGAAACGTTTGCGTATAACGGCTCAAAAAGACAATTACCTGGCAGATTCTCTGCATCTCATGCCTAGAAGACATTCTGTTCACATTCTGCCACTTCCCATCCATGAAAGCAGGGTAGGCATCCAGTTTGATTTACTACAGCTATGTCTCTCACTTCTCTCTGCCAATTAAGATTCAAAAGTCCCCCCCTCCCCCGGAGGCATTTAAACAGAGGTATTTGATTGACAGTTATGCTCCTGTGCACCCCAGGATTATCAATCTTCCCATGTGTGCTCATTCTTAAATCAAACATCCCCTCGGTCTGGAGAGCAGAACTACATTCTACATTCCAAGTGTATGTGCACATGGCATTTCGGAGACTTTGCCAGAGTCTCCACCCTGAAGTCATAGGATGAGGTACACAGGAGTGTAATAAGGCCATAAGATCATATGATATAGGAGCAGAATTAGGCCATTGGGCTCACTGAATCTGCTCTGCCATTATTTTTCTCAAGCCATTCTCTGGGGTTCTAACCCTTAACCTCCTTCCCAATCAATCTCTGCTTTAAATATGCCCAAAGGTATGGCCTCCACCCATTCATTATCCTGTAGGTGAAAAAATCCCTCTTTGTCTTAGTTCTAAAGGGATATCCCTTTATTCTGAGACTGTGCCCATAGATCCAAGACTCTCCTACTAATGGAAACATTATCTCCTTGTTCACTCTAACCAGGCCTTTCAGTATATCGTATTATTAATGTCAAGACCTATGTATGGATTCAAAATCAAACTACCCCTCTGGGTAAAAGCCCTGTTTGCGATAACAAATATGAAATTGAGGCAAAGTGCGGATAAAGCGCTTATCCAAATCCTTTTAAAGTTAAATATGAGCCTCTGCCTAGACGGACAGTTGTAATGCATTCCATTTTCTGACACAATAAGATTTTGAACTCTTCATCCTGTGATTACTTATGCCCCACTGTCATTCTGAATTTACGAGTATCCTTTTGAATTACCGTTACACTGATCTCAGCAACTAATACTTTAATTGTGTTAGCTCAAATAAAATATCATTATTCAGGCATGCGAATTACACAAAGGTACCAACAAGGCAGCACAGTACTAGTGGATATGAACAAAAACGTGGGAAATGTGAAGTGAATGCTACATCTGTGAAAGAAAAGAAGCGAAAATATCAAGTCCGTCAGAAAACCAATGGCAGAATGCTAGCTGTCAACGTGCCACAAAAGTGATTAAAGACCACAGGATCTTAGATTATTTTGGAAGAAGAATTTAGAAAGTGAAATTATAGAATATTCTCCCAATAAATCTTTTATTCAAATTTGAACTGTCTCACAAGATCCTTTAATAAAGCATAGGTTCTTTTCTAACCTCATGGCACAACCAGGAACTTGGCATCTCAGTGAAAGACAAATTAAAAATAGCTGCCAAGCCAGATGAGGAAATACCATGAGGGGTAAACCACGACAACATCTTTAAAAGCTGTGTTCCAGGTCACTGAGCCAAAATCTTGCAAACAGTCTTTTTAAAAATAAGTAAACCCTGGAATATTTTCTCACTTTTATCAATATTAGAAAGAGTTAGCATTAATGATGTACACTGAGGAGAGTACAATTTATTGTACACCATGAAAAGTTTCCATCTTGCTAAGGAAAATATTTATTCTGAAATATTCTTAGCTAATTAAAGGTCTGTTTTGAACATGGGGCAGGTGACCTGCTAGTAATAGATCTGACTTCTGAACAACACTGAGGGAGAAACAGACACTTTCATTTAGATACATAACTTACATTTTCTTTCCCCATCCTGGAATTGACTATTTTCAATCAGGCTTTTAGTTAACAGAACAGAACTCACTGACAGTGAGCTGACGGTACCAAGAGGATCGTCTACAGTGCATGCATCCTTCTGGACTTCCTGCTGTGGCATAGGAATATTGGAAGTCCTTGTGGTCAGATACTTGAACTAGTGCATCTAACATTTGTATTCACCAAGTCCAAAGTCATTGCAGACTGTTCGGAGCTGTGGGAGCAGGTGCACTTTGTATCAGCTCCCTCAGCCTCATGAATCGGGTCACCAACTTTTATTGAAAAGTTAAGGTGTTTTAAAATGTTAAATAATGTTTTAAATTATTTAGTGCAGTGAAAGAGGTCTATATGCCAATGAAAATAAACATATTAAATAATTTATTTTTTTTTTGCTTGTAAAAGTCCATCTGATCATTAAGGTTATTTAGAAAGAGTAGGAAAGGCCATGAACATCATGGCTTGCCAGAAGACCAGTGGGGCAGTCCATGGGCAGCACTTTAGTTTCAACAACTTGCTCTGTAGCCCTGGCTTAGGATGCTGCACATTATGGCTGCAAAA